>NW_025934747.1:0-154778 GCF_000764305.2 Hyalella azteca | reverse complement strand
TATCCGTTAAAGTATCGGAGTTCATATCCTGTCTCTTATACACATCTAGATGTGTATAAGAGACAGAACGAGACTCGGTAGTAAGTTGTCTCATTTTACGTCGTAGAAAACGAGACTTGGTAGTAAGTTGTCTCATTTTACGTCGTAGAAAACGAGACTCGGTAGTAAGTTGTCTCATTTTACGTCGTAGAAAACGAGACTTGGTAGTAAGTTGTCTCATTTTACGTCGTAGAAAACGAGACTTGGTAGTAAATTGTCTCATTTTACGTCATAGAAAAACGAGACTCGGTAGTAAGTTGTCTTATTTTACGTCATAGAAAAACGAGACTCTGTAATAAGCTTGTTGATTTCATTTGACATGAAAACAAGACTAGGTTTCATTTTACTGTAGTTTACGCTAGAGTTACGCAAGTGACGACACAAGGTAAGGCAGTTCTGAGTAACGCGTTCGCTGCGGCAGCAAAGTGTCCCGTTGTTCGACTGCCTCGGGGGCGACCTGACCTAGCTCAGCCTGGCCGGCCTTGCGCTGCCTTATTATCTTCCATGATGATTCCCTATGATTCTATGATTATATAGATGATTCCCTATGATTCTATGATTATATAGATGATTCCCTATGATTCTATGATTATCTAGATGATTCCCTATGATTCTATGATTATCTAGATGATTCCCTATGATTCATGATGATTTTGTTGCTCGTGATGATTTGTACTGTCGATAATACACCTGGTGATGATTTAAATCAATTTAATTCTTGTTTAGTTCGTTGTTAATTATTTTCAAAAAAAAAAATTTTTTGCTATTTAGTTGATGTCAGCAATCGAGCTATTGCTAGCGGGATGGAGCGTGATTCATTCATCTAATTATTGTTTAGTTCGTTGTTAATTATTTTCAAATTATTGTTTTTCTTGCTATTTAGTTGATGTCAGCAATCGAGCTATTGCTAGCGGGATGGAGTATGTTTATGTAGTTGCTTGCAGCAGGTGTTTATCATGCCATCGTATTTCTTCCATCGTGATTGCATTGTATTTCTTTCCTAGGTTTCCTATGTTGCTACTTCTTGATTTATTGTCAACGAACTGAACTGGTTTTCCCATGTTCTCTTAGTAACTCTCATAACTTTTTTTAAGCCCTGTACAGCATAGACTCGATAATTATAATCAATAGTTAACCTTGCATATGTTGTCCGACACTCGTTTAAAGGCATAATGGCATCGTTTGGTCGAAACTCGTTTATAGGCACTCGTTTAAAGACATAATGGCGTCGAGCCCTGAATTACGTTTTTTGTAATCATTGTTAATAATTTATTTGTATTTCTGAATACTTAATTCACCCGAAGATATTCTTTTTCATCAAAGCATCGTTACATGGTCTTACTACCACTATTGTACCATCTATTCGATGAATGAGATAGAAATTGTTAAAATCCTGTCTCTAGCGTGACGCACTATGGACTCTTATATAACTTCCTGATTCGACCAAAAACGGTAAATTCGCTTCAATTTTTGCCGCGCTTCTTGGAACGACCGCACCAAGACGAGTTCTCGGCCACCCTAACCAGTTTACTTTCGATGTCGCCGTAACTTTAGTCGCTCCCGAAATAAATCATGTAATATTTCAGCGAGTTTATCCAAAATGAGATCATAAATTCTATTTATTGTTAGAATTTTGGGATATTCTATCCAAGACATGGTTTCAGGGCCTGTTGTTTTAATTATTAATTTTAGTATTGATATTTTGATATCAATTATTAGATTTACTAATCATAAATTTTAGATCGATATTTTTCATCATAAATCATTGCAAGCACTGATTTCGCGTGGTAATTGGGATTAATTTATGCGGATACTTCACATAGAACTTATGGTCGCTGATTTTTTTATCCCAAAGCCTAAAATGGTGTAGTAGTGGAAAGTTTTTTTCACTTTTTAATCGGAAAGAATATTTTTTTCGACATATTTCTATGTAAATAAACCCATTCGGCGAAAAATAACATTCGAATTGCAGGATAATGTAATTAAAATAATTTTGAAATTTACGATACGATTTGTTTGTTTTAACAAAGAACAGCAATTGATGGATTAATTTGCAACTAAAGCGTCCCAGGCTATGGAACAACGCGCCGCTGGAGGGCCAACGTTGCGGGTTGTTAGCTCAATGCAAGAGAGCAAGACCAGTGTCGCTTATGATCTCACGGGGGTAGCATGTCATTTGTGTCCTGCATCAAACTTGCTTCGTTTGCATGCGACAACAAAGTGATGGGCAACAATTTACAAGATTTAAATAGCTCATCTGTTAATCAAGAACAAGTTGCTGATGTTCTGACCATATTTCTTATCTGTGTCTAGTTTTAACGACTTTATTGGTGATTCGTGAGATGCGTTGTGATAATAGAAGTTTAATTGTTATCCAGACGCGCCTGCACTGACGTAACCTCCATTCTTTGTCACTCGCATATATTCCCTAAGAGAATAGGAATTAGTCTTGAAGCAACTAATTTACATAGATAATTAACTCGTTTATATAATTTACTACGTACTTTGATCGGAATTATCAAGACCTTTACAATATACATTTATCCACGGAAGTTCAAGCTAACAACCAAATGCGCGGTGTTCACGTTCATTAAAGCTAACGTTTTGATTTGAGGTGGATGTGGATACATGTTTGAAGCGTTTATGGAATCATATCTGCTTTAATTTATTTCAAGCCTCCGTCTAGAATTTACTCAGCAAATTACAATCGAATTTTTAGGCTAATTTTATGAAGAAACTGTAACATCGATTATTAATATAAAAATATCTTAAAGGATCATTTTGGAACATTATTCCATTTAGCGCTATGACTGCTTTCATTGACTGCGATAGCGCGAGCTTATTTTGTGCTAATTTTTCCATTTCTGCTTAATTCAATTTTACATCATTTGACAGCGAAAAAAATAAAGAATTTTTCGCTTATTTTTCTTTGAAAACATGGATAAAATTGCGTTCTATTTGTCCTAAAAGTTTTTCGAAATTTTCGATTATTCTTGGCTATTACGCATAAAAATTCAACTGTAAAAAAGACTGTGATTCAATTGTGTAAAAGAGCATGACAGATTCGATACGTTTTTTTTTTCTTTTATTTAATTTATTTTTGCGCTCCTTGATTGCAGTTTTTGTTACCTTATTATACGGTCGATTTCATCTATACTAAAAAGAATTGCGAAGTATATAAGCCCTGATAAATATACGTGGGAAAAACATTCGACATGCGGTGTAGCTGCGGATGCTACAACAGCCATGGTGAGTAATTTTGACCCGCTTTTCACCATTACATTTTGTTTGTTATTAAAACCATTTTCCATTAATCAATGAACCTTATCATGTTTCTTTTGGATTCCTGGAAGGTTTAGTTATAGTGCCATACGAATGCAGTGCTTATCCATGATTTTAGTTTGTAATAAAGACACCAAAGAAACTGTTTTATCACTGGCTACGGAAGAACCTATTCGATCACAAGGCCGAACAATGCAGGGATGAAGATGGCTTTATTCATTTTGTGGAGTGCGTCCCTAGCAACAGTTTTATAATGAAGCACCCTTATTTACCGAATAATATTGAAATCCTCCCATTTTAGTTTTCCTAATGAAAGTTTGAAGCTGGAAGGCTAATATCAGAAAATTACCCATAAGTTCCTTGTCTGCTATACTACGTAAATAAAAGGCATCATTAAATTATAGCATTTTCTTATGAAGGTGCGCTTTGTCCTTCAAACTTAGATACATGATTAGCTTTAATTCGCGTCCTTAAATTTCGAATAGTCAAAACTTGTCATTAATAATTTATTTGGCAATAATAATTTATTTGATTTATCGTGAACTTGCTTCGCATTTTTCCCGAGAATAACCGGCAAGATCTTTAGGCTAGCAATATCTTGCTAGGATTTGGTTTCCCTGGAATCTATTTGAAGCCCCGGAGTCTTCTTGGCTCCTATTGTCATACCCGAGAGCTGGGCTCGTACGAACGAGTTTACTGTTTCGTATGCAAGGGCAGCGACACAGCCAAAAGCGATGTGAGGTCTTGACCTTTGCTATACGAACGGTCCCGCCTTGCACAAACAAATCACATTGACTCGTTCCAGCCACAATAAATGTTTCATATCTATCGTCTTCCAAGTGTCCTAATTGCAGGAGATTATCCAGAAGATACTTGGTGGAGTGATTTTCATCTCGTTGAAATTACTGGTAGATCTTACATTAATTAAACATGTTGCTGATAGGGAATCGTGTAACCTGTCAAAATTATGTTGACTTCATCCGGGTAGGAACTATGCAGCAGGACTTCTAATCTTGAACATTTCGTAACTGCGTTATGTTTTACAAACTTTATTTTTACAGAATTATGGTGGATTAGGACTGAAAAATTAATTTCTGTAAAAATAATGTAATATGTGTTAATAGTAAAAATAATGGAAACGGAACTAAAAAGTTTCGGTAGTGGTTTCAACTGAGGCGACAGATTTTGCGACATTGGGCTGCAAGACTGTAGCTGCACTTCTGTTGTTATTTGTTGAAATGGATCTATTACACTCGATGCTTGGCTCTACGGACATATTTGGAGTTAGCAATCATAGAAATGCATCGTCATCACATATATATTTTATTTTGAATAATACTGGTTTTACTTAAAAAACGATATAACTTGAATTAACTTCTCTATATACGTTATAGTAGTTGAATAATGCCACAAGCTTCCTTTGGCAAACGTGCGCACTAGCTTAAAATAACATATCATGATAAACGGATAAAAATAATAAACATTTTACAATAACCAGATAAAAAATATTCCTTTTGAGTTAACATAGGTGCAGGAGTTTTTCTCGCATGTCACTGCAGATATCTGTGCCTTGATTGTTGTGCTAAATGGAATTTATGGGGTAAAACATAGATCTGGACGTCACATTCTGGACGTCGCCAGTCACGAAAGGGTTAAGTTCTCAAAGCGGATCTTCAAAGCAGACATACTCAAGCGTTTGCCTGCCTTATCTGCTCTGTTCGGAAATTTTAAATTGTGTAAGTCCCAAGTTTAAATTTCAAAGCCACTTTGAGTTTAGTATGATTGCTGTTTGCACTAAAATGGTATTTACTTACAGAAAAGAAAAACTGACCCGGACCAGTTTTCAGTAGTTCCGTGTTCACCCACAGGCAAGTATTTCCGCGCGCTTACTCCGAATGGAAATCTCGTGGGTAGTGCGTGGATGCCCATAATGTCAGCTAGTCTCAGTTGACTTGGAAAATTAGCCTTTAACTGTTAGGCTATTATATATAGATTTTGTTTTCAAATTACTACTTTTCATCTTTGTTTTAACGTCATGCTACCTGAGACTACGAACATCTTTTCTTCTTGCCGTACCATAACCAATTCAAAAATAGATACGAGTAAATTATTAAAGTAATATATAGTTTTAAAACGAATTGAAACATTACTCCCGAAAATTGTTCTGAAAAAAAGTAGCTTATCACCTCGAAAATCTGCAGCTTGCTCTCTAATGTATATATTGGGAAGCCAATAGAAGAATGTGTCTTGTACACGATTCCTGACGAATGTCTTGCCTACGGAATGCAGAGTGAAATTTAAACAATTAAATTTATTGCTTCCAAGTATTGTTCGCTTCATAATATGCAGGCGAGCATTCTTATAGTTTTGACTCTATCGGACAAAGCTCAATTGAGACCATGCATGGACGCATTTTTATTCGATTTCCTGAAATATTTGCTATTTCCACATCGTTTCATTAAATCGCTTGAAGGTTGTTTTTGCTCTCAAATTCTCCTTAAAATTCATTTTTAATTTTGTCATTTTGAGGTCTAACTTAGTTATGAAGTTTCACCGAGCTTTCTAGTTTGATCAAATTATATGGCTTCTGCGATTAACGACCGCCGACGTTTCACTTCCTCATGCTGCAGAATTTCTTCATTTCCATGTACTTGATCATGATACTTTCTCTACTGAACTCCGTTACTGTCTGCAGAAATTACTGTCATTGTCATCCGCCATTTATGTCTCCTTAGCGGCCAATTAAGAAAAGGAAGAGCCTTGAACGTTATCGAAAGTGAGATTCATTTACGAGAAACTTCATCACTATTGTTAACCGTGAAAATGCATGCTATTAGTTCGTTAATTCCGCCATACCTCATGATTCATCTTTTCTTCTTAGAGAGTGTTTGCGGGAAATTTCTTTGTAGTATTTTAGTCAATCTAGGAAAATAATACGGTACTTTAAATTGATAGTTCACAGAAAGAACGATTACCCGTTACAAGGCTCCTGCGCCTGTGGGTGCATGATAAAATACTACACAAAGGATAGAGAAAACTTGCCCCGGAACCATTTTACAGATCTACTCTCTTTAATGACTCGAATATTTCTTTTTCCCGAACAATGAATATTTAACTTTGAAGCAGAAAATTATTCCTCGTCTCGACGGTGCCCTTCTTTAACTGAAGATATTCTACCCATAATTATTTTAAGGCAAGCGAATATTACTTTAATTACGTATTAATTTTATACTACTCGGCATCATAAGTCATCATATATGCAAGAACTCAATTAAGATTAGCTACTAAGAATCTCCCATTTTTGCATTGTTACGTAATGTGAAAAAACTACTAAAACTTTTATTGTTCGTTCAGGCATTTCTATCAATATTTTTTCTTGGATCAAGTTTTCGCATTCAATGTAGGTTTAATGATGCGTTAACTCTAATGCACTGGCAACTAGATCATTAGAAAATGTATGCATACTTCAGATTTGGCTAGTAGGTGCGCTCGCGTTAATTGATTATACTGCTTGCAACATCGCATATAGAGTTCAACGAAATAAGTGTTCCTGAATCTTCTAACCACTGTACGTCTTCTACAATATCACGACGAAATGGACAAGGAAGTCTTTTGAATTGAAATCAAGTCTAACGCTGAATACGAGCGTACCTTCGCTCCGGGTTCACATCTGAGAAATTCCAATGCAGTCTCAATCCTTTTTACTGCTTCAGGACTGGCAATAAATTGCTATATGGCAATCTATTGTTATATCATCTTCCTCATGTTACTAAATTATTCGTAAATACATGAATGTTCATACTTACTTCGAACGTAACCTTGTTTTTTTTTTGGTGTTCCATTTATTCGAGTTCAGTCAGAACACTAAATTAGGTGCAGCATTCCCTATATGTTGAAGTTTGCTTTCCTCTAAATTGAATTTTTCTCTGCATTTTCGTATTATTATAAACTTCGACCCAAATGTGCCACGTTTGATATCACGTCTGCTGTAGAGACGAGGGTTACACGCTGATCTCGGTCTCGCAGGTCACCGGAGTTCATATCTCCGCCTGTGCCGCGACGCTGAAGCGTTTACGCTGTCTCGCTTGGATCAAATTATATAGCGTTATGATAGCGGTGGTATAACGCAACTTTCGTTGTAGCAAAGTGGAAATGGAACTGCGGGACGATCAGTTCATTATTGCTCTCTAGTATAATTTGCTTAGTCCAAATTGCTAGCGTACACTGTACAAAATAAAATATTTATTTTTGTGTACATATTCTGTCAGGGCATATATATGCAGCGTAATTGGTGTGCTGTTTGAGCTGTATTGCTCTTGTGCGTGTCTGTATTTCATGAAGTACTCACACTAGAACTCGTATAGTGCATTTTTCGAGTGTGACTTAATTAATGCCAATGACACGTAGTTCATCCTTTCCTTAGAATACTAATAAGAATCGTGGCTATGCGTAAATTAGTTGGAGATCTTCATTTTTTGCATAATACTTGAATGCTGTCGTACGTGATAAATGTGCGTTTCATGCGCGTGTCGTGCGTCTCTCTCATGCATATGTTTGGTACGCACCGTGTACGCGTGTGTCGTGCGTCTCTCTCATGCGTATGTTTGGTACGCACCGTGTACGCGTGTGTCGTGCGTCTCACTAATGCGTATGTTTGGTACGCACCGTGTACGCGTGTGTCGTGCGTCTCACTAATGCGTATGTTTGGTACGCACCGTGTACGCGCTGTCTCTTATACACATCTAGATGTGTATAAGAGACAGGTGTACGCGTGTCTCTCTCATGCGCATGTTCGGTACGCACCGTGTACGCGTGTCTCTCTCATGCGCATGTTCGGTACGCACCGTGTACGCGTGTCGCGCGTATCGCACGCTGGATGCCAGCAGGGAAAGTTCGTTGCTTGCCGCTGCCAAGGTCTGCACTCTGCGTCTTCGCTCCTTCCTCTCCTCTCGCACTCAACTCCTGCTTCCTCGTACCAAACTCAGCTCAGCAATTAAGCTTATGAGTCCTCGTACCAACAATAACAATATCAATCGTAAGTTTGTTAGTGATATAGCATTAATATCAATGATGATATAATCAAGTTAATAAATAGATGTAATAGCACCTTATTGCGTTGCAGACTGAAACTTTCGACTGAATTTCAACTGAACCTGCGATAGCAATATTTATACCAAATAATCAACTCATAATCTTGTATAGAATCGACGCGCATAGCGACAGCTCCAAAGGGACTGTAAAAAATATTTCACCTCAGAGAAATTCAATTTATTTGTTCATTGTAGCTTTTAAAATCCATTTCATTTCATCGAATATGTGGAACCAACTCCCGGGGATGAACACATTCAGGAAAACAGTAGACATTCAATTATTCATACCGCGGTAAATATACAGACAGGATGCCCCTCCCGCCTGATGAAATGAGAGTAAATGTATTGCGCGAAAGTCAGATAAGAAAGATCAGATCAAATGATCAGTTTCAAGCCCTAAACGAGTTGAAAACATGGCAAGACAAGGCCATGCATGAGCATATGTTTAGTCTTAAAATGCCTCGTACCCTACGGAACAACTGATATCTAGAATCGATTTTAAATCTACCGTCCGTTGAAAAGATCTGATCATAAGGCCAGTCTAGTCAAGAAAAGCACAAGAATCGGCGTCAGGCCTATCCAGGCCTACTCTTTAATACCGAAGATACTATACTATACTAAGAATCGGCGTCAGACATCAGACGCTACTTCGTCATCGACGCTACTACGGTATTTTAACATTTTAGTGCAGTCTCTCAGAGAAGTTTACACGATATCGTTTTCTGAGCTTGAGAAAGGTTTTCTTAGGCGCTAATTACATGTTAGACTCCTCAAGACTTGTGATCTGTTAATTCTCCCAGAACAGATTCGTTTCGTAATTCAAACACTTCTGACAATGGAAGCTTGTTTTACGATGGTTGAAGATGTTGCGTTCTCAGCCGCGACTGACGTCTAACTTTTACATGGATTTTTCTTTGTTTGTTACTGGTTTTGAATCTTGAGACTGTGAGAATCATTCATGGATAATTTTAAAGAACATGGATCATTTCTCCTGAATTCGAATAAAACATTTTGGAAAAAGAACATACTACGTTTAATTATTTATATATTGAACATTTATGGGTCCAAACTGGACCTATTCATTTGAGAAAGTTAGCAATGCTTAACTGACGCACATGCAAGCTCTGTAATTTATTGTAATTTTAAAGCTTACATGTTTACGACAATGTACGATAAACGGTTTAAAGAAACGTTTCAATAGCATTCATTTATTAACATTTATACTTTTGTATACAATGAAATTAATAAAAAATAAATGCGCTATGAAATAATCAATTAAATGGAGGTATTTTTTAAATACATTTAAACAATAAAAATATATATAACAAATATTTATATTTTTTATATATTATTTAATATAAATAATGTAAGTTTTATATTATTTAATAATATTACAAAAATATTGAAGGAGAGCAAAACAACAAAAATCGCTTCCGAATTCCACTTCCATCACGAAGAAATCATCGAGTTATTTATTGCTGTTGGTGGCTGCATTAAAGTTACCAGTCGCTATTTACATTGGTAATTTTCGCCTCGAAACTGAAGTTATTAGAAGGAATTTAAAAGCAAAGAAACGCCAAGAAAATTCACCATATCGATATTGAAAACGTTTCGGAGTCCAGCTCCATCATCAGTTCGACTAAACTAAAAATGAATAAAATCACTTTAAAAGTCAAACTGAACTTATTAGCAAAGAACGAAACGCTATCCGCCTTTATTGCCGTCTTCAAAAACTCGGAAAGAAACGCGTTGGTGGCAAACATTCGTATTGATAAAAAAAATTATCTTGAGGAGTCCCACATATGCAGTCGTCATGGCAACACGCCTATCTTTATAGTAATTGGAGCCTGCCAGGCTGCCATACCCGTTGTACTGAATGGCCGATGTTATTCCAGTTATTAACCGGAATGAATTCTAAAAGCTATGAGTTTTAACTTGCGAATGAGTAAATAAAATTCCACAAATTCCACAGGTATGAAGCGTGTCTAATGATTCAAGCATTTAGCTGCTCTACTTGCTTTTTAATTCTGTTTGTTGTTATCACTTGAGAAATTAAGCTTAAAAAAGATTGGCTATTCATAAGTATGTGCGGTTATAACTGGAGCTAAATTCGTTTGTGCTTGTTTGGAGAATCATTCATGCTAGGCTATTGAATTGGAAAGTTTCATTTTATTATAATGGAAGAAGCTTAGCTTGTTTTGAACGCTCACATATCGTGTTCACTAAAAATATACTCGTAAAAAAAACACTACTACCTTCAACTTTAGTCTACAAGAATTTTAATACGTGAAATCAATTTAAAAACAAGAAAAATACTGTGTTACAATAGCGAAAGGAAGATATTTATCGTTGATGCATGTGGGAAGTTTCGATGTGATCATCTCTGGCCTGCGATTGTGATTTGTTATGTGCCGCGACTCGCAGTCGTCCTGGGAACCAACAAGTTGTAATTACATCTCTACTGTAAGTGTTGTAAAGGTTATAAAGCACCTGGAAGAATTATTGTCTTGGATTAAAGTTTAATTCCTTCTCATATTGTTTGACACTTAATATTATTGAATTGAAGTATTAGCAAATCTAACTTTTAGCGCATTTTCTCATTTATGAAAAAATGCACTATTGTGCAAGCCATGTCCGTCTGTCTGTCTGTCCGTCCGTCTGTCCGTCCGTCCGTGACCTTAAGTTTTCGTCGACGAGAAAATGCGCTCTCTGTCACTCACTGCAGTGAGTACTGAGTTATATTTTTTATGATGCATATAACATTGTTTGCATTGAATAGCTCGTGGATATCATTTATTTCGAGCAGAACTCTCGGAACGGATTTTATTTTTGGCTATCATTAAAATTTGTATGGACATGGCGACTTCTGGATGCATACACTATCATGTGGTGGAATTTGTCGGGAACTCGGCATATTAAGAAATAATATATTATTTCTTTTAATAATATGACTCATGTAATTCAATCTCAAAATATTTGCGATTTGAGATAAATATATAATAAAAATTTGAGATGATAATTGTATCACTCGCACTATATTTGCACGAGTATAGAAACAAAATTGAAAATGTCTTTCGAAAAAAGTTCGGATAAGTAAAACAGCCCATTAGATATGTTGTATATAAAGCGCGCACACCTAGTTTCAAAACCGCCAATTTTTTCCTAATGCTTCTATTTGCTCTCTCGTCGCTTTTCAATAGTCCAGATTACCGCCTTTCAAAACAGCTAATCTTTAACTTTCTCATCTATGATCTCAGCGCCATTGCTCTTTCTCTGCGATAAGTGCCGCGATTCTTGGAAGGTTTCGTCACTGATTTCTACTCGAGTCAACAATCAACGGCGAATTACGCCATGAAAATTTACTCCCAGTTTCTTGCCAAGTATTTGAAATTCTTATGTTATTTGTGCTTAATTTGTGAGATATGAGTAGTTAGCAGCGCTCAATACTTAATTGAGTGTTACGTCAAAACGTTCCTCTGGTTTCGCAGAAATATTTTGTTGACAGGGTTCGTGTTATTTGAGCACAAATTCGTAACCTCTGATTACAATATTTTCAATTCACTGATGAATACTTGACGATATTTCTACATTGTTCGTTGTAAATAATAGAGGAACAAGTTTATTATTTTACATGTGTTTCCGTTTACAGACATGAATAAAATGTGTATCACCATAACAAAGGTTCAGTAAAAAAATGAGCTGTTCTGTAGCAGTGGTAAACAATATGATCGGCATTGGCATTAAAGCCTAAGCAGCTTGTAGACTGAGAGAACAGTTTTATGCATCGGTTTTCTGATGTCTAGAGTTTGTCTCACTGTTTCAAGAAATAAATATTAGTTTTGTAATTTTATCATCAAACGTCGATTCACCCAAGCTAAAAATTAATGACGGGTATCTTGCATAGAACGAATCTCAACTTCTATCGGACAAAATTTAATTATTGGGTGCCGGTTTATTAGTTATTTTTTTCCATTTATACATTAGAGAAAATTTTAAATGAGCTTAAAATGTTGAGGGAAGTGTTCTGCGAAGAGACTAAGCTGCACCTGTCGCTGCAGGTGCAGAATATTTGCCGGTAACCGCGAGTCCGCGACGCTGTGTCAGTTGCCGCCTGGCTGTCAGTGAGGGAGGTTGTGCTGACCGTGCCTGTGAGGGCAACGAGGTCGTGATACGCTGACCCTTGGGCATTCCTGACAAATTTCTACATTATAAGAAGCTAAATGAAATAATTTCTTTATACCCGATTTTTTAAATGTGGCGTTCCATATTTGCACCAACTATGGTCCAGAGAGCTATTTGAATTATTAAATAAGCTTAACGGCAGTATTTCAACATTCTTAGTTGTATTAAATTCTATTCATTCGTTTTTCGTCGATATTAAATCGAATAAAATCTAACTACTTTTGCGATAAAATTTTCGGTGAACTATAGATGTTGAACTGAAACATTTCTACAATTTGATAATTTTAAATCCACTTGACCTAAACCTCACTATACTCTACATATCGTGATTACCTGTTAGAATAATATTATTCATCACTGCAACCTGCTGAAAAACTGCATTTTCCCGCAGGCAAATCTATCAGCCTCGTTACTTGAAGTTGACAAATATTTATCGAATGAAATAACTATGCTGCGTTTAATTCCGAAGATCGTAAGCGAAACTTATAGTACTGACATATGAAGTATATTTCGATACTATTTTTCAATTCCGAAACACACTTGTTATTACTCATTCAGGAACTTTTACTTAGTCGTTGTCGATATGTGCTTATTTGCTTAATTCCCAATCAACGATCCCTTTATGATCCATGGACAAACAAATGCATTTTGTGTTCCCGATCGCTGGATACTCATCTTCGCTTACCTCGCCAAATCTTTTGCATTTCATAGCAAGAAGCTACCTTTTTCATGTATATATTTTAATAATTTCTTCAATAGCACTCCAGTATCTGATTTGTTTTTCGGAACTCCCAGGCTTAGCGATGCTCGTTCCCACAACCAGATCATGATTGATTAATCATTAATCATTAAAATTTATATGATAATGATTGATTAATCATTAAGCAGCTCGTCTCAATAATCTAGTCGTGAAAGTCGTGCAGTTGCGACCGCTAGCAGATCTAATAATTCGGCTTTAATGACAGCTGTTCATCTTTGAATCAGCGTGATGATTTCACAGTCAATTCTAGTGTGTGGTATAAATCCATTGATCGAATGAGGTCAACGATGTAGGTTGCTTTAACTGGCAGCTCAGCTCGGTAGAGAAAAAGCGGACTTGATTCTAGTAACTGGTTTAATTATCTGTAAGAACTGCTATTCTCTCGAACTGCTATTCTCTCGAACTGCTATTCTCTCGAAGTGCTATTCTCTCGAACTGCTATTCTCTCGAAGTGCTATTCTCTCGAAGCTGTCTCTTATACACATCTAGATGTGTATAAGAGACAGGCTTCTCTCGAACTGCTATTCTCTAGAACTGCTATTCTCTCGAAGTGCTATTCTCTCGAAGTGCTATTCTCTCGAAGTGCTATTCTTTCTCTTCTTCATATTAATTCTTGTTGCATTTTTTAGAAAAATATGATGTCAAAGTTGGTACTTTATAGGTTCGTACGTTCTACTATGATGTAAAATGTGAGAAATCTTCGCCAAAAAACATTCATTAATCTCAATTTTTGTATTTGATGAAAACAAAATAGGTATACGGTGTAGATTAGTTTGATTAGTAGATTGGTAGACTAGTCTGAGAACAAACTTTATCGTTCTTCATAGAATTGAAATTCACCGAGTTGGGTTGCTCATCATTTTCACGTGCTGCCAAGGCTTAAATCTTTTTGTTATTTGAACATAGAATATGTTTTCAACATTTTCATGGTATGCATATAGAGCTAACGATAAATCGTCAATTGAACCGAATGACTATCCAGTTACTTTTCCATGCTCCTTTTTAGTGCCAGGCTTTTGTGGGAAAACAATAGAGCGCTTGTCTCGGTTAGTTTGCTGCCTCTCATTTATGATATCCTAATTCCTATATTTTTCTTGAATATTATTCAGTCTCAGTTTCCCAATCGAACTTAATTTCTCAGTTTATCCTATGCGAGACATTAATTAGTCCTTAAATGGAATTTGGGTCCAATATATTGACCTAATTTAATTAAACAATTCAGTAACTTTATATTGTTCAATGTCGGTACAGCGGCTAATGTTAACGATACTTCGTCATGTTGCATCCTGCATTCCTTTCACAGTCCTAGAATTATTGCAAGACATTCTATACACTGTTTTCTGCGTGCCGCTCTATAGCAAATGCTAATATGAAAAATTAGTATGTTGTTTCAGAAGAAACTCATTCTTGGAGCATAGATAGAAACTACCGAGCATTCTGAGGTTGCGTGATGTAGAGAAAACTCTATATCTTAATTTTCCTTTTGCGACTCGCATTAATACGCTCGACGAACGTGCTGTGCTCTGGCCTTTTCAACGCGCCAATTTTTTACTCTCTTTTCACCTCGAAACTTCAAACGACTTTGGTACAATATATTTTCAAATATATTAGTCAAATTTATCACCCACAAAGAATATATTACTTTATTTCGGTTTTTTATCAGTGTCCTACGAAATGTTTGAGCTCTTACCTGTTCACTGGCGGCGCCATGGAACTGGTTTTGGCATATCCTGGTGTGTTCAGCGCAGTACCCCAGAAATCGGAAACGGTTTCCTAGTTACGTTTATATCTCTGATTTTTTCTTTGCGTGTCGGGAGATGTTCCAAATACCTGCCAGTTTTTCATCTGAAGATAGCCGGCATGATGAGGCCTCCCGTTGCACTCGTTAAACTGAAGACGATACGCTCTAACTTTGGGTCCTGGTTTGAACTAATGCATGGGTGTATCCACTTGATCCGTTACACTTGAGATGTAAGCATATCTTCTGAATCAGAAAGCTTTCTTGTTAGATTCTTACAAAAAATTTTTCCTCAAAAACTGTCTTTAAGCTATATTTTACATGCCACTTTATCAGTTTCCTTCACGTTATATATGGTTGTTAATTTGCTTTTGAGCCCCTTTGCCGCAAATTAAGCTAACTTCGTGCGTCAAAATTGTGAAATAGAGACGCTCATGTAACGTCATAACAATTTTTTCTTTTTGAGGCACATCTGGCGTTGTGCAGAGATTGTATTATGTTACTCTTTATAATAACAATGGCTGGCGTAATTTAACGCAGTAAACCACATCACACCGACGATTTTTTGCATAAATCTCGCTTCAGTGTGAAGTCGGCGTTTTACTTCTTTATGGCCTCATATGTTATTGTCTTAGTGCGGTGCACGCGCGACAGTTCATCGCGCCCTACATAACATCTTATAGAAGTTGTTATAAAAAGACTTGACCGACAAGTACGTCAAGTGATGAAACAATTTACGGTCGTTATTGACTGCTAAAACTCCATCTTCATGTGTTCGATTACCTGGTAGAGAAACCAAATTGATTCGTTACCTTTTATTCATTTCTCATCAACGCAAACTTTTAATGCAATCTAAAAAATTACATTGGTGCCCAATGATGAATTTTGTAATGAGAGGCTAAAAAATTATAATTTAATTCTGGAAATATAGCATGGTGTAAAATATGTTGACACCTCATTCTCTAAAGGTAGATAAATTTTCTTATTTAAAGATTCGAAGAGTTCTGGCGTCTGGCAATAGACACTATATTTGTCTGGCTATAGGGGCCAGACAACTGGTCAGTATATATCAGTATAGAAACTAGTATATATCAGTTTCTAATGTACAGAAAGATTTGACAATTCTACAATATAAAAATATTAGATCGAATTAGTGGAAATTTTTTATTGTTCTTGAAAAAAATAACATATCATATTTTTTTAATTGCAGCAAGAAAAAATATTTCGAAACTTCTCCATCAGGGCCTATACTTTCAAAATACGTTAAGAGATCGTAAGTTCGTCAGCCAATCATTGACGGCCTTTTGAGCAAAATCCCCCAATCATAGACAAGAAAATAGAGCGTAAGTACTTACGTTCACTTAGCGAATTTTGAAAGTATGGCCCCTGGCCTTTAAGTCATATGCACGACGAGTCATTGAAGTACAAACACCATGAGAAAATAACTGAATTAGACCTGTCACAGTGGGTTATTTAATTCACTACTTGACTTTATGTTTGCAGATATTATTAATGATAATTTTTCATCATTCAATTTTTCTTGTGTTGTTAGAATAGTAGGTCTCAACCATTTGGACTCAATACGCGGGTGGCCTGTGAAAAGCCGAAGCGGCATTTTCTTCTGTGGGTTTCTATGGCGTTCTTAAGATTTATAACGGTGGAAACTGGAAGCATGAGAAACATTTGAGTAGCTTAATCTTCTTTTCAATATATTAAATTCTTCAAACTGTGACGCAATGCCATCATCTACAATTTATAGTAATGTGAACGACAGCTGGGCTTCCGTTGAAGAAGTCCAGTTCGTTGATGAAAAACGAAGTGCTACTGAGGCCTTTGAACGTATCACTGAAAACTCCAACAAAACGCATTCAAATATAATGAAAACATTCGAAGCCAGTAAAATCAAATCTAAACTTACCAAACCAAAGTTTACTTACTTTGGTGATGAAATTTCTCACATGAAAGCTTCCCTGAAATCACCTCAGAATTCAGTATTAGGTAAACTAAAATCGAATTTTGAAACTAGCGATGTTAGAAAACCCTCAGTTAACAAGCTGGAATGCTTAAATAACAAAATAAATAAATCGCAGTACGGATATTGTCCATCATCCCCTAAAATGATGATCGATGCCTTAGAAGCTTCAATTAAACAAAAAACTGAAACTGTTGATAAACTGGCCAAAGTTGCTAATGTTCCTTCAAAATTAATCTTAGAATGCGGTGAAAGAGGAATTTTTGGCTCGGATTCTTCGTCCTCGAATGGTCAGAAAATGAAAAATGGAAACTGTCATTTAAACAGTCAGCCATTGAGTCGCAACACTAGCCCTAATCTCTCAGTTGACGAACGATGCCTGGGAGATGGTCAGAGTGATGGTAAAACTGAACCATCGGAAGTCAATGACGAAGATGTAACTGATGTCATGACTCAAGGATTGGATCACGTTAGTGATGACTTGTCTTCGCTTTCCGACGAAAGGACGACCTCAATTTCAAATAAAGGGTCGAGCGAAACTCTAAGTCCAGACCGAGAAGATTTGTCCCTCCAATATCTGTCGAAGTTACATGACAGTTTAGCTGACTCTCTCACCAACGCACAAATTGAGGACAGCAACGAAGACGAGGAATTCATTGATTCAATAGAAGTCATCAACATCGAACAATTGAAAAGAGAAAGAGCTAAGAAGAACATAAGCATAAATGAAATTTTGGAAGCCAGACGACACTCTCCGTTGTCTGAAGAAATTACCGAGTATGAACCGCCTCCTGAATTTGCTTCCCCCGATCCATTCATTGTCAATGATTCATCTATGCAAAAGTCCGAAAAAGAAATCAGTTTTGATGAGAATCATAAGTCAGACTCTCCTTCTGAGGAGTTCCTGAAACAAACTAAGTCGGATTTGCACCTGGCGAAGAAGAAAGCTCAGTCTGATCGTCGATTTGTGCCAAGAAAAATGAATCGCTCAAAATCCGTTCTTGACGCATCTATGCTGTATCCGTTTCCAGCGGCTTCCGCAATGGCGTTACAGAATGTTGACATGATTCGTCGTAACTACTTGAAGAGTTTCGATCAATTCCAAGTCAGAAATCTGTCGCCCTCGAATATGAGGGATACTTCTTATGAAAATTCCCTTTCATACCCAGACTTTTTCCACTCAGATATTGACCTAACTCAAATGAACTATGCGATGCAGTTGCAGATGATTCAACGCCTGAGACTTCAACAGTACTTCAAACAGCAGCAAATACAACTACAACGGAGACGACAACTGTTACAACATCATGATTTAATGCAGCACATTCGTGAACGCCGCCTGCTTGAGCTGGAGAAGCAAGAGGCTCTGCGAGCAGAGTTATCGTTGCAAAGAAAATACGATGCTGAATTTGGAACTTATAGAAGGCGAGCAGCGAGCAGCGGGAGATTGCCTAGGGAAAAGTCGCGTAATGAAGATGGAAATGCGCGAAGACGAAGAAGTAGTTCGTCGCCTTCGAAGTACGAACGACATCACCGGCAAAGCAGCAGGAGCAGAGAGCGTTTCAAAACAAGCGAGAAAATTGAGCCTTTACAAAGGCTGATGCACCATAACGCTGGAGATGGAAAATCATGGAACGTCAATATTCTCCAAGACAAATGCGATCAAGAAATGCCGAGATCTTGTGTAAAATCTGCTCAAGAAAATATTTCCAGTAAGATTAGAACTAATGATATGAAAATAAACCATGTCGCGCGGCGCTCTTCACGGAAATCATCATTTGAAAGTCCTCGGAGGTCTGGCAAAGAAGTGAAGACGACAATCAAGACTGTTGAAAAGAATGGTTTGGTTTATTCAACCATTGCATTCAGGAAAGTGGACTCTTCTGAAGAATCTGCTTTAATTGGTAGCTCCCGTCGCCTAAAAAATTTCAGGGCAAGAAGCCTCAGCCCAAAATACGTGGACGAGCAGGTGTCTGAGTGTGTCGTTCCTCCCAAAGACTATGATGGATGTGAAGATGTCATTAATGAAAGAAAGGCAATAAAAGCCGTTAACAAGAGCCTGGACGTTCATTACTACATTACTCCTCTAGATGCTGTGCCACGCATCAGGAACCAAATGTATTCTAATCGAGGAATGAAAAGTTGCCCTGCTAGTCGTTCCACTGCTGCAACTTCCAAGATAGGTAAGAAATTCAGTCTGAAAATTATCTATGATCCATTTCAGGTTAGGATACGACAATATTGAATGGTGGTTCAATCGCCACTGACTACATTCTAGACTCTAGAATGAAGATTATAGAACGAAAGGCTTCAAAGAACCATGCAAGTTACGTTCTTGTGGGTTTTGAATGAGTAAATTCCTGCCCATGCGCTTTATCGACCCTCACACTGTTCAGTTATCCATTCATCATCTGCTGACAAAGGCATAAGTTTTCGTGCTTATTCCCAGTCTAGATCTAGCATGTAAAAACATGTAAAGCTCGCGGTACGGCTATTATTACGATGTTTGTTTGACTATGAACGGAGGCAACAGGAATGTTACTTGTCCACGTTCAAATTTATAATTAACTCTAAAGAATAGGTTCATGGTTCGAAAGTTTATATTGGTCCCGATTGGTCCACTTGCTGTAACTTATAACTGATTATTAAAACATGGAGCTCGGGGTTCAACTAGACATTTCACGTTAAATTTAACCTCTCTCGTAATGGGACAAACGGGTCCGAATCGATAATTATTTTCTCAACATTATATCGCTGAATAACCAGGAGCAATAATGTTGATATTGACATCATAATTGCCGTGAAATTTAGATCCAAGGTACCGCGACAGTTTATTTTACTGTCTTGAATCGCTAAAGGGATGCCAGGTGTGTCGTGTACAGGGGGAAGTAAAGGTAGCTCTGACAATCCGGGTAGAGCAACACGAGTGTGAACATGATTACTAAAGCGGAAATTTTGAAGGAATAACCACAACTAATCAACTGGATTAGGCCATTTATGTTCCGGTAGAACGATGTACATGTGCTTAAGAGGGAATCAGCATGATGCGGATGCATTTCAGGACACTATTTTTCATTTTACTTCTTACTGCATTCTTCAAGTGTTGTTTCGCTGGAAAGCAAATTTTCCTCCACTTCTAGGCTCAAAATGCAAGAAACGGCACCCCTGCATAATATAGTTTTGGGCAGTAATTATTTGAATTTGGTCGGAAAACAATAAGGAAACGAGAATCATTCAAAAACTTGAGAATGCAGAAGAACGCACCAACTGGCAGAACAAACTAAAGGAAGAACGTATGAAAGTCAAGCCCTGTAAACGACAACATTCACCCGGTAGTCTTGTGATGAAGCCTGCCGTGCGGGAATGAACTGTCATGCTTGCGGTCGCTCGCGTCATTGAGTTGCCGGTAAATTACGCAACTAAACATCCCTAACACTTTCCCTTACGCTATCCTATTTTGTGCTACGTATGAAACTCATTTATCAGAATCGTGCGGAAGTTTAGGGGACGATTTCTGTCATATAAGAAAGTTGTTCACAGATCTTCAAGTTGAGTTAAACGTGTATAACTGGTATGTTGTATTGCGCCCTAGATTGTTATCGATTTTAAATAACGCGGTTTTTTTGTTTCTGGCACCCATTCCGGTTTCGTTGTCCAGCGTCTTATTTCTATGCTAAGCTCTGAAAAAATTATAAGTGGAATGATAACTTAGGAATTTTTATCTTCTCCTTCTAGAATTCATACAAAAGTTAAATTTTCCTATTGATATATTGCTTAAACATTATTTATCCAAATGGAACAATTCTCAGTTCAATATCATGTATAAAATATTATTAAACTGTGAACTGTTGCATTTTCATCGACTGAATATATATTTTTTTTTTGCATGTCTCATGAGGCAAAATGTTGTTACATGATGTTATGATAGTTTTATTGTAAGCCAAAAACGCAGCTAGTATTCCTCTTAGACTGCTCTCACTTCTACATTAAGACTCGGATACAACACTTTTTACAATCAATATAGAAAACCTAAACTCCTCACTCCCTAACTTTTTCCTCCCCCATCTGGAGAAGGATTTGTTTATTCGCCGATTGGAAGACACGCATTAGAGTTTCGAATAGATCCTCTTCCTTTCATTGTTCCAGCTGCATTTGCAGACGCTACGAAGATATATTTGTGTTACGGTCTCGGCTCGGACGCCTGTATAATTATGAACCCTGAATAGATTGGTCGCTTTGCGTTTGTAGCTCTGCCAGCGATGGATGTTGATATAAATGCTTCTTCACGTTCCGGTTGTCCGCTTGTAGCACAACAGAAAGACCAATGTGAAGCCAGCCGTATATAACCATACGTGCGGCTAGAGCGATGAGCTTTCCACGCGTTGTGGTCGTTCGTTTAACGTCTTGCGGTTCACAACGCGTATGGCAAAGAGCCTCACCCTTTTGCTGCTTCATCAACTGGCGACTTTGAGTTGATACATTTCATGGCTTTCACTTCCACTTGAATCATGGTGCTGTCTCTCCAAATGGATGTAGATTGTCATCTCTAATTTATTGCAGGTAATCAGGAATTTTTTTCGTAATTAGTACTTCTGGCTATACCTGTGCATCATTTCTCACTGAATGGACCCGCCATGGTTGATAAATATTAACTGTCTGAGTAAGTTTCTTTTTCGAACCCAATGGTATTCTACCAAAGACTGTCGACTAATGTTTATGGCCTAACTTGATTGTTTGTCCTGGGGATAAGCTGGAAACCCGCACAGGTCTACACATAAAGAATTTTGTTGCCCGAGTAAACTGCTGGTTTTTGCCGTTTTACTTTCCATCGAAAAAATCTGTCCGCTTTCTATATGCGCGTTTCTAGCACAAATCCGTGTTGAGTGCGTCAACATCAGACCAGTCTTGAGACGTAGAAACCCTAACAAAATAATTGTAGAGCTGGGGCAGAGAAATAAAATTTATAAATAATCTGCAGCATCGCGTCTCAACGAATTCGTGATCACTGGTTCACCCCTGTATAATAAAAAATTAATATCTAAAATTATTCTTGATAATTATAGATTACGAATTAATCAATTGAACTTGCCTTAAAAAAGCAATATTTGGTTCTTTCTCGTATGATTGCGCAAGTATTTTGTGACATGTGGCTTCCGTTTGAGACCATTGTGATGAACGCATTATGCATGATTTCTATATGGTTTTAATCTGTACTAATATTTATTTCGATATATTCCCCCATTTGTGTTTTAAAAGTGAGTCAGAACTTGGCTAAATCTTCTGTACATCAATATCCGTTTTAGTTCAAGCAACTTTTTAGAATTTCATTTCATTGACATTTATTGTTAAAAATATAATTTTTCAAGTCACACTCGTGAATTTTTATTTTTTAATTACCTGACGTTTCATACGTTAAGTGTGATTCATGAAATTAATATTTTATTTAACTAACCAAACAAAATTGTATTATATCCTAGGCTTCTTCGTACTTGAGCAGTTTTAGAGTACATTTCTATTTGTCAGTTTTATAGTCATCATATGACGCATATTGTATTCGCACTTTTCGTTAATTAGCCAATTAACGCAAATTTTCTCCTTGTTCCATTCCGCATTTGTTAACTGGCTTGTACAACTTATCGCTCAATTCCGTATCTTTCCATATTTATCTGTCCTGAACTTTTTCGTCCTGAATTTTTTCCGTCCTGAATAAATGTCGCACTGCTCAACTAAGTTTATGTTGACACATATTCAGAAATATAGGTTCGCCTGTAACGCAATTTTTCGCGCAGTGGAACCACCAATGCGCGGATCCCCAGCCCGGGGGCCGCGCTCGGACCGGTCGAGCGTTGACGAAGGAGCGATGGGTCCAGGCGGGTCGGGGAGCGGACATGACGATGCAAGCAGCGTTGGGAGCGAGAGTTTCGGCAAGGACGTGGCTATCGTCAACTGCTGCTTCGACGACATCGAGCGCTTCATAGCCCGTCTCCAGCACACTGCGGCAGCAACTCAAGAGCTCGAGCATCGCCGCCGAAACAGGAAGTCCAAGAAGAAAGACGTTGACGATGGACTCCTCTCCATGAGGGCCAAGCCGCCGCCAGAAGGAGAGTTCATCGAGATCTTGCAGAAGTTTAAGCTCTCTTTCAACATGCTCGTGAGTATTGAAATTTCATAAAGTTCTGCAGTGAGGACCAACACAAATTATATTTAAATATGAGGGCCAACACACAATGCATTTATATTATTGCGCTCGTATATGGTACGTATGACATCTCAGAATAACCTTTGCATATTCCAGGGAAAACTTCGCACGTACATTCACGAGCCTAATGCTCCTGAGCTGGTGCATTTTATATTCACGCCGCTTGCGCTCATCGTTGATGCCTCCAGGGACTCGAACTACGGCACCAACTTGCCCGCCAAGGTAAACTTCATATATAATTGTGTACATTACGATACGTTGACCGTTGGTTTTAATGCAATAGTTAGATAATCTTATCGTATATGTGAGATTTTACGTGTCTGCTTTAGTTTCTTATATTATTAGTCTGCTTATATCGCAAGTTCACAAGGAATTTAAAAGCAAAGAAAACGCCAAGCAAATTCGCGATGGAGCTGGACTCCGAAACGTTTTTAATATCGATATGGTGAATTTTCTTGGCGTTTTCTTTGCTTTTAAATTCCTTGCTTTAGTGTCTCGATTAATACTCATTGATTACTTCTGTTCGACAAGTTGCACATTTTGAGCAGTTCTGAGCGCGCAGTTTTCATCTCCATGTGTAAAAGTACAAATATTTAAATTAAAAAAATTCATCGAGTTACAGTTTCGTGACATAGAGGATCTCTATAGGCAGTTCAACTTGTAGCTTTATTCTGCATTTCTCATTTTCTCGTGTTTAAGTATTATCTACTTCCCCGTTTCTTCATTGCGTCATAAGATATAAGTGATGTATTAAGATATAAGTGATGTATTAAGATATAAGATACTGCCATACAAGACACGTGGCGGCACAAGTGCGAGGGCGCTGAGCCTTACAAATAAGTGATGTATTTGTGCCAGGTTGTATCACCGCTGCTGACGCTCATTGCGTCATAAGATATAAGTGATGTATTAAGATATTGTTGCGGGAGAGGGGGCAACACATATGGGCTACCCCAACGTGATAGTTAGAAAGAATGAACAAACAAAATAAATGAAAGCATGAACTATATATTTAGTAAGCAATGTATATAAATGAACAGGCAACTTCATGAGAGGTACATCACTAATCATAGATGGCTACCAGACCAAAAATGAACAGTTGAACATTAAAGAACACTAGATGTAGCTGGGCCCATCCGTTATCGTATAGAGGAAATCACAGTTTAGCGAAGAAACGTCCAAGTCAAATAAATTCAAAGTGTGTGAATCTAGCGGAGGAGCGCAGTGCTTGCCGAGAGATTACGCCGGGACACTTTTCCGACGTTGCGAACAAGTTGCAGCTTCCTTCAACACTATTACACGAGTGGAAAGACAAATGTTCACAACGACCAAGTCCATGCGACGTACAGCGCCGGAAGCGTTACCGTCTTGAGACTGGTACTGTAGCTCCGATTGCCTGCAGCCGCACCTGTCCATGGCCGACGAATGACGTAATCAAAATACAAGAACTCTGGTTCAAATGAATGCTTGACGGCAGCATCGTAGGTCCATCAAAGGCATATCCTTGCCGACCAACAACTGTGTCCAGCCACGCCCGCCCAGGCAGGCGGCTCAATCGAGAGTGAGCCAACCCCGGCTCATGCCCAATTTCAGCTCCGAGTAATGCGTCGGAAAGAAAGAAGAAGAGCGCGAACGACAGAAAGTCGGACCGCTACAATATAAGTGATGTATTTGTGTCAGGTTGTATCCCCGCTGCTGACGCAAGACGCAGTTGACCTGTTGACGAACTGCCTGTCTTCTCGGGAGACGGAACTCTGGCAGTCCATGGGCGACGCCTGGATCATACCCAGAGAGCTCTGGAAGTATCCCGTGCCACCGTACCAGCCCAGTGAGTTATTGCCTAGTAGTTTATTTGCTGGATTTACTTTATAGTGAACTATATTTCCCTATAATTGTAGTGATTTTTTTTCCCCATGGGTTGTAATGATTTATTTCCCCATGAGTTTCCAAACACCGATCTGGGAGGTTAGGTTAATTTTGTTTGTACCACATTCCGACATGAACTGTTTCGGAACAAATTAATCCGACTGTGAATTATACTCGTACCTATCGGGAAGTGTTGGAGCGGTTATACCTATAATGCCAAATAACAAATATTCGAGTACAGGCTAATAAAGATGAAAGACCCTACAATGAAAGATTGCGCTAATTATTGCGATGTGTACTAGTGTTTTCGTCGGGCTGGGCCCCAGAGCTGTCGGATGAGCCTCGCGACCACCGACACGATCACAAACACCGGCCCAGGGACAGAGAGGTAAACATACAGCCTACTTTCTGTCCAGTGTGTTTCATTTTGCTGCTACATTATTCTTGCCCGAACCACCGATTTCATTGTCTACAGTAAATTTTGTTGCATCTTTGGAACTCTGATATAGTTTGAATGAATACAGCGTTAGGCCTGCGTATTAAAAATTATTTTGAGGCCTGTTTCCTTAAAATTAGATGAATGTCACTTCTGAGTCATCCCAATGTGAACGATGAGCTAAATGCCTATTTATCCTTCTTACATTTTAAATTTTAAAATTTCTTAACGATGCATCTGTAACGTATTGCAAGTGCCGAATGAATTCCCAGATTTGTAAAAATTCTGGAAATTTGCACTCGAAATAAAGTATTTCATTGTAACCGTTAAAGTTGAAAATATGCTTTATTAATTGTATGAATTGATTGGCAAATACAAAATTACCTGTCTTTATTTTCCAGGACTTTGACGACTTCTATCAAAGCAAAAGGCACGGCGTGTCGCCGCCGCCGGAGCGCTATGGTCGTCCTCCTCCATTCTCAGAAAGGTAAGAATGTTTCTATACCAGCAAATATTGGTACTTTTTAGGCTATTAGTTATTTGTGTACCGCTGAAAGTTATTCGCGAAACCGCAAATTTACGGTAACTACATCAGATTTGAAAAGTTTTGCCGTACATAAAGGAACTAATTTGTTTTGACTATAGCGAGGTGAGCGGTAGTGAGAGCGCGTACGGTAGCGAGAGCCTCTCCGTTTTTACTGTAACTACAACAGATTTGAAAAGTTTTGCCGTACATAAAGGAATTAATTTGTTTTGACTATAGCGAGGTGAGCGGTAGTGAGAGCGCTTACGGTAGCGAGAGCCTCTCCGTTTTTACTGTAACTACATCAGAGTTGTAAAAGTTTTGCCGTACATCAATGAAATAATTTGTTTTGACTATAGCGAGGTGAGCGGCAGCGAGAGCGCGTACGGCGCGGAGGGCAGCAGCGGCCAGCTGTGGATAAACGAGCTGCGCTCGCGCGGGGCGAAGATCGTGCAAGTGACGTACCCGCGTACCGCCAACAACGATAAGGAGCTTACGGTCGTCAGGGGCGAGTTACTTGAGGTCAGTCCTGTCCTTAAACTTGAAGATGTTTTTATGTTGGTCTAGAAGTCAGTTGAGTTCCCCAGAGTTGAAAATGTTCTTTTGATGCTGGCTGGGAGTCAGTTGATCTTCCCAGCAGTTGATTTGGTCATCTTCCAGACTGGAAGACGTTTTTCCAATGCTGGTTTAAGAGTATGTTGAATTCCCTAGACTGGTAGATTTTTTATGCTGGCTAGGAGTCTATTGAATTTCACAGACTTGAAGATGTTTTTTAGATACATGTGTCAGTTAAATTCAGCAGACTTGAAGATATTTAATTTTCTCGCTGCTCTCTAGTGGTCGGTTGAGTTCCGCAAACTTGAAGATGACCTATAGATGCTGGCCTAAAAGTCAGTTGAGTTTCCTTGTCATGAAGATGTTTCCAGATGCTGGTCAATTAAGGAGTCTGTCGAGTTCCCTAGACTTTAAGATGTTTTTTTACTTGATGTTGGTCCAGGAGTTGGTTGAGTTCCGCAAACTTGAAGATGACCTATAGATGCTGGTCTAAGATCTATCGTGGGTCAGAAATAGATTTTTATCGAAAACAAGGGAAGAATATGGCTGTATTGGCATCATCTGAAACTATCGAATTTCTAAGTTAATTTTAAATTCAATAAATACACCTTACAGGTATTACAGTAAAATTTTGAGTAGAGACAAAGATACCGTAAAATGTGTGAGTAAATGTACTCATAATGTGTAGTCTTTGTCTTTGGCCCGCAATTTTAGAAATCAATAATTATAATTCATATTTATGAAAATGAATGAGCATTGAATCAACGACAGATGCTCATGTAGCTAATTCATATACGTACCTATGTAGTAGTGTAGAGCTTATGCCATGCCATGTGAAACTGGTTTTCAAGACAACAATGAAGACGAGTATACTTATCTTTCTATTTCAACTGTTAATCTATTAAAATAGTGATCTGCATTTGGCGTGACAAGATTAGAATAGGACGGCAAGGCGGTAGGTATAATGTTCTGATTTAACAATTCCTTCTTGCGCAGTGCCCGACAATTTAGTCTGGTTATTATGATAATACAATATATTATAGTTCCCAGCACTAATTATGATCATTATAATGCTCTCTTACATGTCAGGTGATCGACGACAGCAGGAAGTGGTGGAAGTGCGGCAACTCGCGTGGCCAAGTGGCCCACGTCCCGCACACCATCGTCACGCCCTACGCTCCTGAAATTCCTGTAAGTGAACTAACCTGTGACTAAATACGGCTTAAAGTGTAATGAAATCAGTTAGGATACAACCCTGGGGCCATACTTTCAAAACTCGCTAAGTGAACGTAAGTACTTACGCTCTATTTTCTTGTCTATGATTGGTGGATTTGGCTTGAAAGGCCGTCAATGATTGGCTCATGGACTTATGATCTCTTAACTTTTTTGAAAGTATAGGCCCTGGCCTGTATGCTGTGGTTGCTATGCAGGCCTATATTTCATTCCTTAAAGTTGATATGGCCCAAATACGCTGGTAGTAATAAGACTTAACGTGTGATGAAACCTGTTAGGATCCAACATTTTCCTGTATGCTGTGGTTGCTATACAGGCCTGTATTTCTTTCCTTAAACGATATGCCCCCAAGCCACACTATGCAGTTAGTCGTCACCATTTGCCTGATTTATCTCGACCAGTGCCTGATGATGCGGTTAATTAGTCATTTTCTATCGCCGTACATGAACGAAGACAAAGTTAATCTTCCTTCAAATTGAAGTAATCTGGTAGATTGACTCAGAACTCTCATGCAGAGACTTTATATCATTGATAATCCCTGTTGTATGACCGCGAGTAATGCATCTACATTAATTTGGAGTTTGATAACAAACATATTCTCACTTTGATATTTTTTTCCGCATTACAGGAAGGTATGAGCAGCAGTCAGCCGTCTGACTTATCTCGCAAAAGTAAAGGTAAACTGCGTTACATTTAAGAGAGAGTGATCTTCGTCCTCAAGTCTTATTTGATCTGCGTTCGACAACCGCAATCGCCATGCTAATAGATCATCATGAATTTTGTAAAAAATTTGTTTCAAAATTACAATCCCGAGGAAAAATTCCATTTCACTTTTCATTCCTTTGAAATCAGATGACAAATGTTGCACATGATATCGCTAACGCTTCAGAGATGTAATCCGAGACACGAGTGATGGCATGTCACTGCCTTTAGCCAATCATAAAAATTTGTCCAAACACTGCTTAAGTCATACCTCACGAGCTCTCCAATGTACTTTTTCGAAGGCATTACCGAAACTGTTCAACCAAAGCCCGTTTTTTTTCATTTTCCGTAGCGCCAACAGACTGGCTTCATTTCTTTATAAACCAACTCATTTCGTAGGCATCGAAGTCTCTGGCTCTCAGCCATCAATCGGTGAAATCCTTATTCGCTATCAAAGTAAATGGAAAATTAATCGAAACCTTGCATGAATATTATATTGATGAGATGCTAGATTATCTATATCTGACCCTTCAATACTTTCGAAACTCATGAAAAAACTCCCCTAGGCGAACCTAACTCAATTAGATCATATCACTTGCCTAGAAATTACTCCTGTCTGATGTTGCGCTGAAGATCACTTTCTCAAATTTTAATGTGGTACCTCCAAGAGCCTGTGTCGTGTGTCGAATTTATTTAATCGTTCGCTGTTTTTTTTATCATGACCAATCGCGTCACTTACTTTTACAGTAATTCCTGATTGAATCCTTCCGTGTTTGAGATTTATATGATTTATGTGGCGTTGAAATTTTTGTGCTTGAGTGTTTTCGTTGCTTTGTAAGAAAATGCTTCCCAACTTGATATGTTTTATGATTAATATGTAATATTGATTAGGGTAGCGATGAATGCTCAGTTGTCATGTAATATTTGTGACCTGTTAATGTTTCCCTACGAGCGTCCTTAATATCTCTCTAAATGGAGTAAACCCTTTTTCTGTCGAGAACAACGCAGATCAAATGTTTCTCAGAGCTGATCCTCTATCGAAACGAAAAGTATTCGATCTTCTCTTTTATTCTATTTGTCGTTCACGTTAACTGATAATTATTGGAATGTGATTGATTCAGATTTCAGCCAGTCCTTGGGACTGGCCGAAAGGGTTTACTAGCCATTTTTGACGAGTAATTAAGAAGTTCACTGTAAAGAAATCTCCACTGTACAGTATAATCTTAGACTTGTTGGATGACAGCTATCATGAACAATTTTTACAATTTTACAAAAATGGCGCTGAATAGTTGAATTTTGTTTTGCATGCATAAGTTGATAATGTAAGTTCACAATTTAATTTGTTCAATCCATTCCAGTATTCTAACTGAGAGCTGTCCTCTAACAGGATATATTTTTTTGTGTTTTCTCCGCGCTTGTTTTATGCAAATGATTGATTTTACTGTTCATACTTGTGGTCTTCTTTCATTTGTTAAAACTGGTTTTTTGATCCGTTAATGTTCAGTAGAGGCATTCCAGTCAAATATACGTGCTTTAAGCGGTGTTTTTTCAATTGAAAGCATATTTGTGCAATCAATTTGGGACGAGTACTATTTCGAATAACGTTCTGCAATTGTACTTCACGAATATGCTATGAAGTCTATGTCTAGAGTAGCAACAATTCGGATTTAAAACGAGCATTATAGAGTCTACAAACGCGCTTGATTATTACAATAATAAGAGGTATGAATTGATCATTCCAGCAGTTGATATGGATAAACCTAAAAGTTTTAAAGCCAACCTAATAAGGAAAAACAAGTTTTTAATGCTGTTCCTACTGATGCCTTGACTTACGTTATCATATTGCTTCAATGTTGAAAATATTGTTATCAGCACTACCACTGTACATGGTACACCTTAACTTTTTTCTTTCACTCTTGTTCTGCCTTTACATACCGCATTAATCAGAAACCGGGAAAGCAGAATTTAAGAAAAGGTAGGCAGTAGTGTACATAAGTTGAAAATATTCGAGGTCATTCATGCGCAAACTTTAATTCATTTTTTTTTTTTTGAAACTAAGTAATTTATGAATTGCCGAATAATTTTCTGTTTGTGATTCAAGTATCTTAAAATAAGCGTTAAAGATAATTCGGAACCGCAACTTAGCGACGCTTGGCACAAATTCAAGAATTTCTAAAATCTATCTTACTTAAAATATGTACTTGGTGTTATTCGACTCATTTGTGTCACGGCCTCTGAATTATTTAACGTAATTTCGTAAATTTAGTGTGCATCAAAATTACTTATCCTCATTCTTTTGTTATTTTGTTAGATATAAGCTTGTACAAACACACTGTTTACCCTCACAGCAGCATTGCTAAGTTTTGATTTTCGGGAATCGACTGATTCTTCTCGATATTTCCACGATGAACGTAATTTTTTTCGGAACTCTAAGGCTTAAAGTATAGATTGATTTACTGTTAAGGTTTTCAGAGGACATTTAAGAAAAATATATTCTCTAGAATCCGTGGATTTTATTCCCTCTTCCAAAAGAACGTCTGAGCCAAGGCTGATTTCGTTATATCTTATAGATATAAGATAAGATAAGATATATAAGATATATCTTATATCTTTTCGTTATATCTTTTACTGTATTTAGGGTAAATTTGCGTCCATTTTGAAGCGCATATTTACGCTTATCTATGATTTTTATGATGCACAACTTGAATTTTAAAATCGTTTCAGCGATGCACGGTTGTACTTAAATTGAAGCTGATCTCGAGTCATATAACAAAAATTGAGCTCTAATTAGATTCGGATTCTTGGAAAAATGAATTGGTAATATAACTTACTTGTTATTCGTTCGCATACTGAAAAAAAGTTGAATCTGAGCGTTTTACTCTACTATATATCGGGTATAGACAATGATTAATGGATGTCACAGATTATAGAGTTAATATAGAGGATGTCACAACTCCTCTCAAGAGCACTTCAAGCACCACGTTGTAGTTTAATAACCACAGCACCTTCACGTCAAATTTGGAGGTAACTTCATTCTTTAAATTCCCTTTGTAAAAAATTACTTATCACAAAATCACTTGAAATACGAACAATCTTTTCCATTATCATTGAAATGCCGATTGTCGGTGTTTGTTAAATGAGAATTTCACCTCTGTTAAGTGCCCAGGTTATCAATTTTCGCTTCAATTAAGTTGAGGAATAGCGTGGTAAACGTTTGCCCGACAGCCTGGGCAGCTTACAAGCTCTATTGTCAGCTGTGGGCGAGTTCTTCTCAACATGATTCTGACTGGAGTTCAAGCGGCTTCTGTAGTGAGTATACGCGAGATGTACGAACGACTTTTGAACAGTCAAGAAAACAGCGCATAATTTAATAAAGTGATATGATGCATCAGCTTTATAAAAATCAGAAGAAATTAAAAATGTATGAAAATTTTGTAACATATTTTTTGTGACGGTATCTAACATTTTTTCGTTTTTATGTGCTCGTGCAAGTAATTCATGGCTTGTTTTTTATCAGTAACATTGTCATAATTTGCTAATTGTGTTCGTGGAATTTGATTATATGCTTGATTCCTGTTATTCTGGCGTTTTCCTGACATTTTCTTGATTTTTTAATTAAGCTTGCTATCTAATGTGTACAATCTAACAAACTTGTTAATCCTTCGCAAATGCTTCCACGTTGAAAAACATCAAAGTTGCGTTTCTGTACATGAGAGGACTATTTAAATAAAATCGATTTAAATTAAAATACGATTTGAATTAAAATTTAAATCGTATTTGATAAATTCCTGTACATTCATCAGGCGGCCACCGGTACTCGAGCAGCGATTCGGACGAGTCTCCGCCCCCACCTCCTCGCAATAAAAAATCTGCCAAGAAATCCTCTAAATCCTCCAAGCCCAAGACTCCCATTCCTGCTCCCCCTCCTCCTCCTCCCCCAGACTTCACACCCAGCAACTCCGTAGCTGTTCGCCAGCCAAGAAAAATTCCAGCCAATTCCCAACGAGTCTTTGGAACAAGTGAGTGTCATTCTTGATTACTCAGCGTCGATATCTTTTTATCAATATTCTCAGCGTCGACATCTTGTTATCCATATTCTCAGCGTCGACATCTTGTTATCAATATTCTCAGCGTCGACATCTTGTTATCAATATTCTCAGCTTCGTCTTCTCGTTATTGATTATATTCTTCGCGTCTGAAATGGAAATTTAATCCAGCAAGCAAAGTTTGTTCATCGTGATGAACATGAAATAGATTGTTTAATTGCTCATAGTTACAGCCTGCATAGAGAAGAGTAGTAACATTAATTTAACCTTTTTATTGCATTTTCTCATTTATGGAAAAAATGCACTATTGTGCTCGCCATGTCCGTCTGTCTGTCTGTCCGTCTGTCCGTCCGTCCGTCCGTCTGTCTGTCTGTCTGTCTGTCTGTCTGTCGGTCTGTCTGTCTGTCCGTCTGTCTGTCAGTCTGTCCGTCCGTCTGTCTGTCCGTCCGTGACCTTAAGTTTCGTCGACGAGAAAATGCGCTCTCTGTCACTCACTGCAGTGAGTACTGAGTTATATTTTTTCAGACAATGAGACGACAGACCTGATGAACTATGAGCTGAAGGAGGTGCTCAGTGAGTTCCGTAAGCGCAAACCTCACATTGACGTACAGAAGACGCCTGACGTGTACATCGACAACCGAGCCACTCCTCAGGAGGTACAAGACTGGCTCAAGAAGAAGGGCTTTTCTGAACGGTACGCGAATCAAAAGCAAACGAATATTACAGCACTTGTATTTAGACTCGGTTTATTGTAGATAATATATTGAATAGATCTACTTCAAAAAATTCCCAGCGTTTGATTATTAGCATATCAGGTATTTCATCCTCTGTGCATAGGATCCGTTGATTTTTATGTGCCATGGCTACTGTGCATAGGACGAAGGATTTATCCGTTGATTTTTATGTGCCATGGCTATACTATTGGCAATTAAAAACTCATGTTTCACCACAGACTGTGCGATCAGTTCGACGGCGTTGACGGAGAGAAACTTTTCTCGCTTTCAAAGCAGCAACTGCAGAACTTCTGCGGCGACACGGAGGGAGCCCGTCTCTTCTCTCAGATCACCATCCAGAGGAACGTCTCGGGGGTGAGCCTATTTGTTCAGTAATAGTTTTTTAAAGTTGTTGTTATTTTTTATTATTTTTGTTGTTAAAGCATTAAAGGAAAAACAGTTATTTTCTCCCTTTTTGATGAACATTTGTGGAGTTGAACGTAAAATGCCGACAAATTTTCCGGTTGGAGTGGCCATTTACCTCATGGTTCAGTAAAATGATTCCTACGGATAGATAATTTTTTTAACTAACTCGAACCAAAGCTTAAATTACGCCAACCGTCTTTGCCAAAAATAATGACAAGATATTATCTGTGTCACAAGTCCGAACGAAAGGTACTACTTGGTTCCCAGGCCCTGTTTAAATAATGATTCAATGATCATTACATTTAGGACTGACACTTGGTGGTTTCAGTAAAAAGGGGAAAAATAGTTCCCGATTTATGACGACAGTTTTATTTATTACAATTTTTAACACTTCTATAAGTTATATATGAATTTTTTTCGATACGGAATCGTAATTACTGATTGTCTTTTCGTTGTCAATGTTTTCAGTACAAGACCGTGAACACTTTCGAGTTGAAGCGAATCTTGTCCGAGCAGCGCAAGCGTGTTGAAACCAACGTGGCTGACGACGTCGACAAAAATTTCGATTTCTTACAAGAATACGGGAAATCTGAGACTGGATCAAATCCAGGTAAGCATTGCCTTGCTTAACCAATTTCATTCGATATATCTGGGGCTATGACAAGAACAAGTTTAAAATTTTTAGGAACCTTGCTCAAACAATGAAAAGACCGCTTTGTCTATAGAACCGTCTTGGTCTTAGAGTACAAATTGTTTTGGAATTAAATTGATATATTCTAGAATAGAAGACTTCTGCGCAAATTTCGACAATTCCCAACGATTCTAATGAAATGCATTGAAATTGATAAGGAACCGATGCTGATGATGGAGAAACCGAGCAAGAGGAGGTCATCGTGGTTCGCAAGCCAAAGAAGAGCAACCCTCCAGCGAGTGCCGCGGCGCCGAAAACCGCAAGCAACAAGAACCCAAAACCACCCAAAGAACCCGTCGCGTCAACGTCCAGAACTAATAATAATTCTAATCCAAAACCATCGACGGCTCCCAAACAACCGGCCAAGCCACCAAGTGACAAGAAGAATGCCGCTAGCGGCACGTTGAAAGATCAGATTAAGAAGCAACGTATGAAGATCATCTACAAAACCGACGATTCAGACTAAAGTGAACTAGCTTTCGAAGCTTTCTTGTTTTTATGTACGTTAAAATTGGCTTAGCGACTTGTGTGATGTTTTTGTTCATCATCTTGTTATGGTAATTCAATAGGAAAAAAGTAGTATAATTTGTAATTTAATTTTAATTATGATATAAACAATAGAAAGATCATATTTAATTTCATGTTCTTTCACTGTTGCACTTTTAAATTGATTATTCTTCTCATGAATTTTTCTACTCGGTGCCCACCGTGAATTTTTTTAGCAATTTTAACGGTATCCGATTTGTTGTTAATGCGCCTCAATGACTTGTCCAACATCGTCACTCATTTTACACGTTCTCGGATGCGCCAGCTTCAGATTATTAGGTATTCTGCATTATAATGAGGAATTGGGGGAGCGACATGTCACATTCGGGAAGTCTTGAAAAATATCCGAGCGTCTTCAACAATTTTTTAATAGTTCAGGTACATGAGATTTATTTTTAAATCCGAAATTTGGCATTGAAAAGGCTTGCCAATCGTAACCCTTACTCTACCTCTAAATATCCTTTACCATAGACGTGTGGTTTGTACGTAGTATCTTCTTTCCGTAGCCGCGATCATAATAATTCGCAGTCTTTTTCTTGCTTCTCTGTTAATTTAATTAATATTGGTGTATTTTAGTTGCCGTCGAAATGGCATAGAAAACGATTTCTCCAATCAGAAAATGGTGAGTAACTCTACGGATGATATCTCCGGGTGTAACAAGTAACTCCGGGTGTGTACAGCATGCTTGGAGTTTTCTTTCATATTTTCTTTTTTGTGTGTTTGGGTTTCAACTGAATATTAAGTTTACTCTTGTAAATACTTATTTATCGGTATGTTGTGAATATGGATAGCAATTTGTTTAAGGATAATACAATCATGCGGTTGAAAATATTATTGAAATGGAAGACAAATAATCCTAGCGCTGCTTTTTGGCGATTTTCTAATTTAACATTGATTGTAACCTAAATTCTGACTGTTAGTGTGAAAACCGTTCTCAAGTTTGAGATGACAAATCAACGCTTACCTATAATTCAGAACTAGGGTATTCCATTTATTAGATGAAGAGCGAAGTCTGATTTTATAAGAATAGTTCGACATCAAATTGTTGTTGGGCACAACAGAGCTCATGAGCTGTGGGCTGAAAGAGGCGTGTCGAAAATTCAAACCCCCATAAAAGGGACTTCCTGCTTTGACATAAATGTTCAGGCGTCTAGTTCTGAAGCCGATGAATGTTGTTATGCATTATATTTTATACTGTTTAAGCTGTTAATAACGCAGGCTTGGTGCGATTTGTGCAATGGCATAATTCAACAGAAATTTTGATACTTTGAAACCATAAGTTAAAAATTCTGCTACTGATTTTATGATTGATTCTTTTTTTTATTGAAGTTTGAATAAGTTTAGCGAGTTGGTCTATTGCCGTCCTAAGTTTAAACGAAATCTTGAAAATAACAAGTTTATTTGCCACATTTGGTAAATAAACTTATTTAAGGAATTTACAAGAATTTAAAGTTGGAATGCTGCATCATTGGCAAGAAATCATTATCTACGGTAGTAAATTTTGAAACTGATACTGGAACTCATTGTCTTAGTGACTCTTGAAAATTCTTTTATCTTTATTTGTTAGGCAATAATTAGCTAAATGACGTATTTGTAACTTGCGCCGAAGATAATAATAAGACCTCGGGCTTTGTTCTTGAATTATTTTGCAGTGTCCTCACTACGAGAATCACGTCATGGACTAAAAGAAATGACACAAAAATCTTCAGCTTTATGTTTAATTGCAACGTTGATTTTACATAATATTACATACTTCAACAATAATACCAAATGTACACTGATCCGATGTCTTAAATCATTTCCTGACCAAGTATGAATAAAATATTTAATTTTTTTTACCTCGGTAAGTCGAGAATATTTGCATGCGCTACGACTGGGAGCTAGCAAAATAACTGCAATATTCACACTTCACTGTTTCCATCATCCACCACGATTAAAGTAAGATAAATTTTTGATGGAGGCGCCAAGCAATTTCGAAATGCGAACACAACAGAACTACCACCACTTAATGTACGATGTTAGGTTCACCTTACAAAATATTGTTAGTAGTAATTCTAAAGCGCGTTTAAACCTCATAATCGGTTCAATTTTTTATCCACTGCTCCGTTAAAAAATCGATGTTCCTAATTTTAAAAAAATAAACGTAAAATTTATTTTAGCTTAGCTCGAGAACGGATTGGCATGAAAACGATTATTAACGATAAAACGTGTTAAACATGGTAAAGAAACATCGTTTGGCACGTTGTGCGTTTGCACATTCACCTCAGCACAACAGCATCGTGGACTTCAAGTAATTTTATTTCAGTCACTTTTTACAGAACAAATGTAAAAATATTCTGACTGACCTAACGAATTCATTTTCTACATTTTAATCAAGCACTTCACTGATAGGAAAGACAAATAAATTTGAAACTATTCCACTCGAGCTAACACACGGCAAGGCGATCGTAAAGGTATATTCAGAAGCTACATTTACACTACATTTAAGTATTTCTTTGAAACATTTAAGGTAGGAGAAAAAGTTAAATTAAAGAGTTCATACTTCCTGAGAGCATTATTGCTAAGTTGATTTACAGAGAAAAATTTGAAACATTAAATGTAGGCTTCCAACAAATAATAAGCTATTTCTTCCTTTCAAGCAAAAGATTGAGCAACTGGTTGTGTATAAAAATAATTGGTCAATGTTATAAATTCAATCGTTACATAACGACGTAGTGACTTGCAGCACAACTTGTTCAAAAGTAACATGGATTTCTGTTTATGGATTTAATTGAACAAGGAGTGGTACAAATCCGTCTTTCGCAAATTTCCGTCGATTAATTTTTATGGAAGAAAATTTTATACCATCGATAATCTATGAACATTAAAACAGAATTTCCCTCTTTCAACCTATCCGTCATCTCTTCAGCAAACACTTATGGAGAAAAATTCAGATTTGAAATATTGCATCTAGAAAACACTAAGAATTTGAGCAAAAATTTATCGACGTGTCTAAGTCCTCAAGAGTTTGTTGTTGGGGGTTGGCGAGATCCTAGCCGATCTGTACGGTTGAACCACGTGGCGGTTGTACGCTTCGCTTGGAAACTGCAAGTAAAACCGAATGCATTAGTTCCTTAATTCAGAATTGCTTTGGTGTCCGATTGTGGGTCATTCTAGTAATTAGGTCCTTACGAACCGTGATTAGGCTTGTTCTTTTCATCAAACAAGGTTTCTCCTCAGTTTTGGTGATCAAAATTCAAGATATTGCAATTAAATAATCCTTTTATTTTTTTTTCAGATATTCATAGAATGAATTAGTTTATGGATCTGCTATTGACAGATCCATTCAATTTTTATGGGTCCATTCGTCACTCTATATCATGTACAATAATGAAAAGTGAATATGAACTTTCTTGCAACGAATATTAACTTTCATCTTTCAGGTTTGACATAAATCATTCATGCACATGACCTTGGGAAAATAATGAGAAGATAACTTATCTTAATATTGATGTGTGATATAGGATTGCATTCGTCGTCGTGTTCAACATATTAACACTGTTTTGATCTCGTTTAGCTATCAATTTTACTAGGTATTATATTAATATATTATTCTACAAATTATATTTCAGTAGTGAGATCCCTAGAATTTTTTTGGACTTCATTCACTTACTCGATCACTTCACCATTAGATATTTATATAGAGTTTCAACAATTTTTCAAGTTTTCTAAAAACTTCCTTTTCAATTACACTTAGGCGTTGGGCCGAGTGGATCCCCACTCGGCCCAACCTTTGCAGACTTTTATATGTCCAATTTGGAAACTAAATTACTAAATGAAAATAAAGCCTCCAACCCGCTATTTTACAGACGTTATGTGGATGATATAATAGCCATCTTTGAAAACAAGTCTCATCTGAATTGGTTCAAAATACGCCTGCACCGCAACTCTGTTCTCAAATTTACCCACGAAGCACCGTCCAACAACCAATTCCATTTCTTGGATATCAATTTCAGTATTCAAGACAATGGAAACCTATCCACAGCAGTCTACATCAAACCTACTGACAAGGGTATCTACTCCAGTTTCCAATCCTGTTCACCTCTAAACTATAAAAAGTCGGTCGTGAAAACACTTGTCAATAGGGCATTGAAATATTCATCCGACTGGCCATCGTTTCATTCGGAAATTCAGAGAATTAAACAAGTTTTTGCTAACTGTAACTATCCCCAAGCCATAGTGGAACGAACCGTCAATAATGCCCTCGCAAAGTATCAATCAACTAGTAGCGACGACATGGATAAATCAGAAATAAATTATTTTGTAGAATTTACCAACCTTTCGACTTTCAAGCAAGACCAGAAATTACTGCGTAATATTGTAAAAGATCATGTCAAGTCCACAGATGATCACAAATCAGTCTCCGTAACTGGATTCTACAGACCAATTAAACTTTCATCTGCATTCTCTACAAGACCCCGGAAAACCAGTTCCACAAGGGCTCGTGTTGTGTATCGTTTCGTGTGCCCCATTGATGGCTGTAATGCCTCATATCTCGGATACACCACTTGTACTTTGGAACGAAGAAGTAAACAGCACCGTTATAGTAGCAGCAGTATCCACAAGCACTTCGTTGAAGACCATAACAGCCCTGTTCCCAACAACATATCCGACTGTTTCTCTGTAATTCATTCTTTTCCTGAAGTATTAGACCTTAGAATAGCGGAGGCAATAGCTATTAGACAAAATAATCCGTTCATCAATGTAAAATACCAAGAGATGTCAAATTTCCTCAACTTGTACAGATAAAATCTGATCTGATATTTACTGTATTCTTATCTGAATTTCTATTCTTTCCAGATTATCATCTTATTTACTCTGATGATGGCTAAAGTGTAGATAGCCGAAACGTTAGAATATATGGATTTTTATTTCAGAACTGCGATCGTGTCTTTTTTATCCAGAATCATTATTCGACGCCTAAGTGTAATTGAAAAGGAAGTTTTTAGAAAACTTGAAAAATTGTTGAAACTCTATATAAAAATAAAGTCCGATTTATTATTTCTGCATTAGATATTTGATAGATAAACTACCATAATTGCAAACACGACACAGCTGTTGTTCGACCGAGCTTGAGTAAATTACCCGATTAGATCAAACTAAAACCATTAGACTAAAAACCATCAGACAAACTAATGGTGAGAAAGATACAAATAGTCCCAAATATAATACCTCACTTTCATGAGGTTCTTTGCACAATATTCACTATTATTTACTGGATATGAAAATAAACATTGGAAGCTGACCTGGTACGGAGAAGACGGCCTAGCCATGTTGCCGACAGCGGGCGGGTGTTCGTAATATTTGGTGACGTGCGTCTTGTGGTTGCCTCCTCCTGCTCCTGCTGGGGTGCGTATAATGTGGGTCTTCACTACGACGGGCTGGCGGCCTCCAGGATACCTATGATATAAATTTAGCTTACAAATTGTATAATACGAATTTATCTTACAAATTGTATAATATAAATTTATCTTAAAAATTGTATAATATAAATTTATCTTAAAAATTGTATAATACAAATTTATCTTACAAATTGCATAATACGAATTTATCTTACAAATTGTATGATACAAATTTATCTTACAAATTGTATAATACGAATTTATCTTGAAAATTGTTGATTTTGCGTAAGCTTTGTAGCAAGAAATGGAGGAATATTGAAGCATGTCGGAAACTAAGCTAACGATTGATAGATACTAGATACCAGCATTAAAATGATAATGAGTATGTGGCTGATCAATCAATAAATTCTTCTATAAATAAAAAAAACATACTCAAAAATAGACTAGGATACAAGTTGAGTCAACAAATTGATTCCCGATCATGAGACATTGATATGACCTTACATTTTTAAGGCTCAGTTGAGTTGTTAAACATAATCCCACAACGAACCAAGCTCTGGCATGAAATCTAATCAAAATCTACATATCCTCTAAAACTGACAAATTCAAGAAAATTACAATCTCTAACTTCGGAGGACCATTAGTATTAGAATTGTTATTAGAGCAAACTACAAATGCTTATCTAATTCACTTCAACGCGCGAAAAAGAAAACATTTTTAAATGATATTCCAGAATAACGAAGGAGCAGGACGAGGCGGTCCAGAGACTCACTTGGGCACGGAGGAGCAGAACGAGGCGGTCGAGAGACTCACTTGGGCACGGAGGAGCAGGACGAGGCGGTCCAGAGACTCACTTGGGCACGGAGGAGCAGGACGAGGCGGTCCAGAGACTCACTTGGGCACGGAGGAGCAGGACGAGGCGGTCCAGAGACTCACTTGGGCACGGAGGAGCAGGACGAGGCGGTCCAGAGACTCACTTGGGCACGGAGGAGCAGGACGAGGCGGTCCAGAGACTCACCTGGGGACGGAGGAGCAGGACGAGGCGGTCCAGAGACTCACCTGGGGACGGAGGAGCAGGACGAGGCGGTCTCTAGCAGGTCCGACGCGGAAGGTCTATCATCGCGCGAGCGGCGCCCGTCGCTTGAAAGTCTACGGCAAATTTACAAGTCAGATTTAGGTTATAGATTATGATTGCCAATTGCAGGACTTTACTAAAAAAATAATTCAACATCAGCTAATCGCGGCAACTTTACACTCAATCGTGACACCAGTTAAAAAACGCAAACACTCGAGAAAGTAGTTGCAAATACCCACTCAAGAATAAAGAAAGTAACAACACCTTATGGTGAGTTCCTTCCTATTCACCGGTCACGCTGATGCACCGCCTTTGTTAATCAAAAACTAACAACTGACCGATGAATATCAATACGCCTCAATATTTTACTCAATTAAATAATTACGAAAAAGACGTAGCATATACAGAATTGTAAGCACCTGCAGCTGAGGTCATCAAGCGCCACCTGGGCCTGGCCTCTGCTGAAGTCCCTTCGGTAGTTGTCACTGATTCCACCTGAATGAAAAGTAATTTAAACAATAAATAAAATATGATTCATTTTTTGGTTCTCAGACAAAAATTAAAAGTGTAACATCATCAAAGAATAAGAACATTTTCTATCTAAGCATGCAGAGATGTATTAATTTATTATGACCAATTTAAATTCATACAACACATAATTACTGAAATCGAAAACTGTATACTAGATAAATTTTATACGGATATGTGCTCACAACAAATTGTGTACTTCTCCAGCTCAATTTCATGAAACAGTTCAAAGTGTTTGAACCTACATGTATTAGTTACCCTTTTCCCTTCCAACCTGAAATGTACATTGTCTTATTTTTATTTTTTTCCTTAACTATCGCGACATCAGCTGGTCAAAAAATAACGGCAAATATGTTAAAATTTATTTAACATATATATATATATAAATATAATAAATAAATTTATCGATAAATAGCAGCCCTTATTTCCTAATTATCGGTATATATATTTGCAATAAATGACTAAACGGCACTCACCTTGAGCGGAAGCAGGTCGCTGCGAACGTCGGTATTCCCGATACTCACGACGCGGCTGCTGATGTTCTGGGAGTTCCTGAAACGGTCATAGCATTAGTATTATAATTTTGACGATGCTAGGTTACAATGAACATGAACTGCCTGCTAATACGAGTTCGTGATTCTGAATTAACTCTTTAAACTGAAGGTGAATTCTCAATCATGTTTAGACTAAATTACAGAGGAATTATAATTAGTTACAATTAAGACCAGCACCGATGATAAACGATGTCAATGTTACATAATTCAAACATTTCTACCTAAATGAATTGTCTCGGCTTTCATGCAGAGAACTTACTGAATACATTTCTCTCGTCGATGTAGCAGTTAACGCACGTGTCTTCTCCCAAACTCTATCACTGATTATTTGTAGGTCTCAGAGACACAGCACCCGTAGCCAGGGTACCCTGGGTACCAGCGACACCCACCTGGGTGATCATGCCGCTGCCTGACACAGCACCCACACCCTGGGTACCAGCGCACCCACCTGGGTGATCATGCCGCTGCCTGACACAGCACCCATACCCTGGGTACCAGCGCACCCACCTGGGTGATCATGCCGCTGCGGTGCCTGGCTGCCTGACACAGCACCCATACCCTGGGTACCAGCGACACCCACCTGGGTGATCATGCCGCTGCGGTGCCTGGCTGCCTGCAAAGCCTCGGCCCTGGCGTTGGGGCTGCCGTTGTGGGTGGCAGGGGCGCCCTCGGGTGCCGGACGACGGCGACTGAACTGAGCGCTCTCGCCCCCGCGCGACTGCGCCGAAACCGAAGACACTGTGTGGCAAATTTTGTTAGTGGCGTTACATGGCAAGATGTTGGGAATGATTTTTAAGTTAAGGAATTTTCAGTAAAAGAACTTTACGATGCAGAAAATGATACATATTTTCAAAACACAAAACATTAAAACCTTTAGAATTATAAATAATGGTAATGATGTCATTTTCGAATACAATATTCGGATTTGAATGCATTTTGAGATAAAATCATAAAACATAAATACATTCATTAAACATAAACCATCCTGGAAAAATATATGATTTTGTATTAATAATTTTTCACCTGAGGAAGAAGTAGTCTCGTTGCCAGTGTATCTCTGTGAAACAATTTTCTGTCGAACATCTCGAGCAGAGTCAGACTTCAATTCATCTGCTATGGAATTTATATTTCCTCGAAACTCGGCAGCCTTTTGGAAGCGCTCGTCATCTTCTTTGGATGAGTTATTTACGTCACTTCGAGTATGACCGTTAATGTAGCTGTTGGTTGACGAGTGAGAGCCGTTAGGAATTTCTTCTTCGAATCCTGGATTTATCTTACTGCTGCGATAGTCTTGAGACTTTATAAATGCATCTGCATCATCCGACATTATTTCCTTTTGCTGATCGATTGGGTAATCGAGGGAAGAACTGCGTAAGAATGAACCTGATGGAGTAGACAAAATATTAGAGATATCACTTACTGATGGGCATGGGTATGGCTGCATTACCTCAGCATATATCGTACAACTTGTAAAATCGATCCTATTTTAATCGGTGACTCTGGAATTATGAAAGAATTAGGAGCCATGAGCAGGTTGAGTGAAACATGGCGGCAAATCTCTGCCAGAACCATGAAGGGGGAACTCATTATATTTGAACAATCATAGGCTGGACGATTTCACATATTAATGAAAAAAATAATGAAAGTGAGAAATTGAATAAATCATTGAAAATAGAACAGAGAAACGATGCGTATTGATGAAGAGAGGGACATCGACCAACCGTCAGCACTGAAGGGATCCTCGCTATCGCCGGAGCCCTGCATGGCTTTGTAAAGCTTCAATTGCTGCTGCAGACGCTTCTTCTCCCGCTCCCTCTTCAGTTGGAATTCCTCTTCAACCTGTCAATGAACAGTTGGCACAATGAATATAACTAAAATGTTCATGAATCTACATGGGAACACAGTTTTTTACACTTATGAGTAAAATTTTTGAGTTGAAATGTTGTAACATTTTATTGGCCATTGTAAGATTGCATTATTGTATTGTATTCGCATTTGAATCAGGAATACGTAACATATTCGCATAATTGCTCACTGCATAAAAAACTCATAATTTTACAAATTTTTACACTGACCCGTTTCATGGCAGCGGCCTCTTGTAGTCTTTGTTGTTCCTTGGCAGCAATTTCTCGGTTCAGCTTCTCTTCGATCATCTTCTTCTCGAGGACACGGACAGTACTTTGGTACGAGAATTTCTTCCCTTTCCTAAGTCGACTAATCGGTGAGAAGTCTGTCATTGAAATTTGGCCCTTGGATTTGACAAAAAAATTAGTTCCTTCAGTTTCACCTCTGAAATCGTGCACATTTTCACTAGCGTTCGACTTAAAAAGATGCTTCGAGGAATTCAAATCGCGACTTCGAATTTCTCGCCCTGCAGATTCGTCGTTCGACACCTTCAAAGAGTTGTACTCCGGCAAGTACATGATGTGTCCCGTAGATTGATTACTCTGAAGGTGGGATGAAGAGCTTTGTCGGGACAGAGCAGCGTTACTCTCGCTGTTAAATCTCCGATACTGAAGGTTTTGTGGATCTTCTCCTGGACGACCATCTCGCCTCACGAGACAGTCAGATTCTTTGTAGTTGTTCAAAGAATTAGGAATTGATCGCGTCATAGACCAATTTTCTCTCCACTTGTCATTTTGTACTGGATGATCTTCAGATTTCGGCCCATTGTCTTCCGGGATTTTTCGAGCATTTGGAGAGAAATTCAATGAATTGGGTGTATTATTTGCACTACCGGACACAGATCGTTTCAATTTACGGAAGTTCAAGACAGTTTGAGTGCTTTCGTCCATAGTGGTGCTCGTCTTGGATTGATTCATAGCTTTCTCTTCTTCGTCTGAGTTTAGGAAGCCATTGTTGGCTCGGTATTCTTTGAGCCCAAATAAATTAAACATGTTAGCTCTTGAGGTTAGCTTAGGTGGAGTACTCAGTCTATTATTTTGGGTTACTCCGTTAACTGCAGGTTCTCCGCTGCCGTCCAGGCTGTTCTCATCCAAATCCTGAGCGGGAGTCCAAGCACGCCGTGCATCTGAGCGACCCGATACGACGGGCGAAGAAACCGCCAGAGGACCTGCCACTATTTTGATTGCTTCGAACTCTTGCATGGGACCAGGACTTCCTGCGTCACCAGAAATGCCTGAGTCGGCGGATTTTTCACCAGACCCCCTAGGGGGAGCCACTGGCCTTGAAAAGCCTAGAATTTTGTCTTCAAACACAGCGTCCACTTCTTCGCTACTGCGGCTCTCGTTGAGATTCTCGCCTGGTAAGAAAGGCTCTTCACCTAAGAACCTCCAGGCAGCGTTGGGACTGAAACGGGGTATTTCTCGCTGTCTCTTGGGTAAAATAGGCCTCAAATTTACAGTCACCCCCATGTCTTCATCGGATTGGTTTTCGTTTTCCAAATGAAAACTACCGGAATTTTGGCGTGAGTGATATCCTCCATCTTCACGTCTCAACGAATTATTGAGCATATTATCTTCGACGAAATTGTTGCGGCTTCTTCGTTCTACTGCAACAGCAAAGTCATCAACATCATTCGCTATCCTTCGATTATCTTCAACTCCACATTTACCTTCGGCAGCGTCAGAATTCCGAATTTTGCTTCGACTTCTACTACGTTCAATGACTTCAGCATTGCGCTTTGAAAACTCTACAGCGTTTCCTTCTATACGAACTTGCTCCGTTTCAATAATTCTAGTTGCAGGAGATCTGGTATTGGAAACATCCTCACCGTCGCCTGAAGGTTTCATTCCAAAGAAGAACATTTTTGGAGTTTCTTTATCTTGGACATTATTATTCTCTGTTACAGAAGTCTTCCTTTCTTTCTCAGACGATTTTTTCTGAGAATCGTCAAAACTCCCGACATTGCTGGCCAAAATGTCAGGAGATGATTTTTTCAAATTTTTCCCAACGGATAGAATTTCGTTTTTCATCGTGTCAGAGATCCTCTTTCGTCGCAATTCATCCCGTTCAGCTTTGTCCCACTCTTCGAATGCTTTATCGATAGGTTTATCTACACGAGCAACGCTATAAGAAGCTCTCCTCTCAAGATCTCGAGAGATCTTTTGATGATCGTATGGTCCAACAAACTGCCTGCTGTACTGTAAATCATGACTACGTCTTCCTTCCAGTTTTGTTTTTGATCTTGGATCGTCTATTCTGCTCTGGCTCTCTCGGGATTGGTAACGAGGGTTGCGCTCCATTGTGGTGCTAATACGTCTTTCTACACTATTTTCTCGTGCAGTGCGCCTAGAATCTCTTTCAATCGTCTGACTTCTCGGTCGAATTTCCTTTTCTCGTGACGAAGAACTCGTTTCGTCGCTACTAAACCCTTGCATAGATGCTTCGCCTTTGGGGTCTGATACTGAGTTTCGTAGTTCATGCTGAAGACAGTCCACACTCCGAGCTCTTTCTCGCTTTTCTTGTTTGGAAACATCTGAGGAGGTACTTCGATTGTACCTAGATTTGCATTGATCGTCAGTGAAGTACGATTCGTTATCGGACTTCCTCCCATCGCTCTTCTTCTTGAATAAACCAATTTTTCTACTCTTGCTTCTACTGCTGGATACTTGAGAAGGTGGTCGTGAATGAGTGTCCGATGTACCCCAATGCACGGCCCTCTGCACTTCAGAGCCAGCGCGCCCATTATCGTGCACATACCCGTCCGACAAAGCACCGCTACCAGGTGGCGGAGGAGCCCGATTGCGCTTCTTCGATTTGATTCTCCCTTTGGTGGGACTTTGACTAACAATTGTATGAGGGGAATGAGGGACTGGCATGGCCACTGGGTGGCTGCCTGCTCGCAGATCTGGCTCACTAGTGTAAACTTTAGACGGAGGGTAGCCGAATCTTAGGTCATGCATAGATCCGCCTCTGCTTGGGTCTAGTCGAGGTGAAGGATGTATGGCACAAGGCTGGTGTAGGTGCGTTAGGGAGTTGGAGTGCATCATGGATGGAGATGGCCCATTGGGGTGTGCACGGCAAGGTGTTGACATGGGTGACACATAGCCGGGCAAAGACTGGTGTCCCATGGGACTGGGTTGAAGAGGGTGAGGTTCGATCGTGTTGGTGGCTCGGCGACCAGTTATCGTGCCGGCGACGTGTAGGCTGCGACCGTTCTCGGTGGGACGAAGACGTTGTACCGGAACACGCTCGGGTAGAACCTTGAAAAACAACAAATAATTGAAAATATAATGAGTGTAACAAGACATTTAAAAATGTAATAAGCAATAAAAAAATATGAATCACAAAATATACCCGGGTGATGAAAAAATGCAGTGATGAAACGCGCTTAGGGAAATATACTGTAAATAGAAACGGAAGAGAATACATGTAAGAAGAATCAATAAATTACGTAAGATAACTTGATCCGACTTTTCCAGCACAAGCGATGAATGCATCACTCATTTTTTAGTCGTAGTGATAACAGTCGAAAGTTTCTTCACACAAGAAAGTATGGCCAGTATGGTCTGCAAGTGTCAGTAAGAGGAACGACTCGGGTAGGACCCGTATCAATTGATGAACAAATTTTACATATAAGTTAGATTTCTCGTGAAGGTGCAGACAAAATTTTTTCTTACATATAATGGACTTAATTACTTTGCATCAATATCTTAATAAGTTTAAATTGAAAGAAGATTGACAAAAGAGTTGGCCGAAGTCTCGGTTCTTATTTATCATCCGTCTTAATTCATTCCGACAAATTATTCATGAAGAAATAAAAAGGAATCGGAAATGAGGGCACCGCGCCACTTGGTCCGGTCGCGTGGCCAATGCAACATCGGACGTCCTACTAACAGCGCACCGCAGACCGCAGGAGTCACGGGGGCGCAGGACTTCAATAGAAGTTGACAATCGAGGGAAATTAAAGACTTGGTACTAAATTAATAAGAGTTCAATAAAGATGCCGAATGACATAAAAAGAGGGATTTCAAAGGTAGGCAAATAAGATATTATTATTGCACGTAGCAGGAAAGTAATTAATTTGGGGAAGTTTAAGTGAGAATATTAGCGCTCTGAGAGTTAAGCTCAGGACAAAGCAGCTCCACCCTACAAATCAAAAGTATCTTCAACGCTTTTGTTCTTAAGTAAAAAAAAATCACAAAATAAATCGCCTTATGTCTGAAACTCGGTTCACAAATTTTGTAATTCTGAAAATTATCCGTTCTTTTAACGGCTCGATTCATGTCAAAGGCCAAGCTCGTGCTGCCGTTTCACAAGTAGCTTCACGCAAGTGCGAGTGTTTCACAATATCCTGTCGCTCAGAGAGTGCAACTCTGTGAGGCCAAGGAACGTGCGGTGCTCAGCACACTACCGCACTGCAGCGTGGGAAGAACGCTCAACACAATCGATAGCATGTCGCTCAAACCAAGAACAATTACTTACTCATTGTGGAACTAAGCTATTATATGAAGATACGCGTGAAGCGACGTGGTAAAACTCCAATAACTCGGGACGAGAAAACCAAAGGAAAAGAAGCGTTTTGAAGTGATATTTGAAGGCTTCAGAATTGCACGGAGGATTCGCTCTCCAAATAATGACAATATCATGAGGTATCAGAAGTTGAATAGAAACAACGTACGATTAAATCTAATTTCATCACACCACCATTGTATTTTTTCAGCAAGATAAAAGTGTAGTAAAATTTGGCATCTATACTACGAGTGCGCAACTTGAGCATAAGGTGAAATGGGCTTTAAATTTAGGCTTATTGCTACTGCAATCTCGAGTTATTTTTATTATTATTTTATCTGCAAAAGGTATTCAGTGTAGCGTTTAGAACTGTTAGTATTTAATCAGTTTGAATGAGGAAGTAACAAATAATAATTTCTGAAAAGATAACTTTTTGATAACGCACCTTAAAGCATTGTGAATTACAAAACTTGTGGTCTCAGAACGATAATAAAATAAATAAATAATGAATGCATTAATAGCGTTTGTTGATGTATGTATAACTGCAAAACGATATCGAATGCTCATACGGAGTTCAACTCCTGGATAATAAATTGAAGAAACACAGCGTCGTTTGAATGCCAAAATAACACAATATCGATGTTTGCTTTGCCAATGTTTGACCTCAACTTGGGCTCTAGAAAATTAAAAACATCGCGTGCATTAACGTAGATGGCGTTTTGAGGCGAGAATGATGTAACTATGAAGTAATAGAAAATCACGAATATCCAAATAATGCGTTGGCAGCATTTTTGCACATGGTGACTTCATATTAATTAAAATCACTAGCTACGGTACTTGAACTGAATAGCCACATTAATGCAACTCGCAAAAAAACTGGGTCAATTGACGAGTCGGACTGAAGAAAACGTGGAGCTAGTGACCAGTACGTTCTGTACATACGTAGGTGGATATGTGACAGTTGCCAGGAAGAATTATCGGTCGATTTGCAAAGGAAAAGAACGATCAGAATAACCGTTTGGCCCGCTAAAAAATTTTGACCGTCTGGTTTTTTATTTCGTCCAGAACCGACCAGTGGTTTCCACGATTGATTTCCTAAGGCGTACGTGAGAGGGAGGTCGATGCGTCTGAAAATTTTCAATATCTATGGATAAGTTCTTATGAGAATTGGGGATTCAAACAGCTTGCTTATACCTACTGACGAACTTCCGGTGATCATTAACTCTTACATATAACTTGCGGGCAAAATGATATTTGTATACAAGATATCTATCAAACCGATTCCAGAGTCAAACATTGTAAAAGAGATCACGTAGGCCGCAGCACATAATTTCTTAAATAAAAGCATATGTACCTACAGATTTTCGATGTAAAGAAAAGAAAAAATGTATCAATGAAATATATTGAATACAACTTTATGCTTAGTAGTTTGATGCTTCGCAGGAACGCATTATTCAACAGAGCAATGGCTGCTGAGCCTATTAACCCAATTTATTGATACATTTCATTATAATCAATATTCCTACAACTTCACCGCCTCATTGAATGTTAATGAAATATCAAAATCGATCACTTTATTGCAAAATGAACGAGAAACCATACCCTTGAAAAGCGTCAAGATACAAATTTATATTGGATGATGAGCTTAACTTTTTTTATTTATGAAGTGGAAGGACTGTTTCGAAAATTCTTGAATAGTGCAGTAGTCTCAAATAGTAGAATCGATTGCATGAAGGTCGAGAAAGAAATGTGTAAATTGAGCCTGAAAAATAGGGTGAAAGTTATCGTAGAAACCAATGGCAAGAATTACGTACTTGATTCGAATAAATACCGTACATGATATCGATGATGTAGCAAAATAATCGATTGGACCTTAATCTTACAGGATCTATTGCTTGTTTAATAATTAACAACCATCAAGCAGTCTACATGGTTAATCAAAGATCGCTCAGTCTATGAGTTTATAAACAGACTGACGATTTTTTATTTTTTATTCATAATTTACAGAAAATCCAACACTAAAAGTTTTTGAACATGAATGCGTCATTATTACTGTGTTGAAAGAAATCATGCAAAGCACTCACTCTATTTTCGTTGGTGACTCCCATCTTCTGCAGCCTGCGCGTCTCCCGAGGGAAGCTCTGGGTCCACGCCGATGGTGGAGGATGGTGATGGTTATTGCGACTGCTCTGATTCCCCATGGTTGATTGGTTTTGTTTGGTGCTAAAATGATATTAATTATAACAGTGAATATAGTGAAGTTTTGTCGGCGAAATTTTGAGTGTAGAGAAAGCGAAATGAGAGCTTAGTGAAGTATCTTTAAAGTATGGTGTGAATCGGAGTACCTACGATAGGTCTGAAGAGAAAATAATTGTTATTTACCAATCAAATGTACGGTACAGTGACATAATATTATAAAAACAACGTTGCTATAGTATGATAGTGATAATTTCATGAATCGTTTAAAGCCGATTATGAATAACAGATTGTGGCAGTTTCATCAGATTTTTACAAACTCGTGAATGAAAAATTAAATTCACAGATTCATGTAGAAGTGAAGAAGTTCCAGAACAATTCAATGAAGGAAAACACTTCGAACGATTTGCAGAAGAGTCGCACAAATTTTTTCTTTGATTTTTTCATCTCTGGAAAATTTCTGTGTCATTTGTTAAAAATGAGAGATTTCTTGAGATGATTCAGAAAAATAAAATGAGGAAAATTAAATGTGAAAGCAGGGTTGTAGCAACAGCCGCGGTGATAAATTTTCGTTCAATTAGATTTCTGTGAAGGTTGTTTCAGATGCGCATCTATTCATAGAGGATCAGTATAGCAGGAGACTCCGATCTGAAAAAGATGAAAAAAGAAACCATTAATCAAGCGTTCATCACTTAATCATTAAAATACGATTGAATATTCGTAATGGGATGTAAAAATTATGCACAATATGAAGAATGTTTTTTAGCTCCACAACTATCAACCTATAGTAACCTTCACTGCATTGGTTATCTATGGCGTGACAGGTGGCAGTATTTCAACGTAACATCAACGGCTGTCATCCATCATCTTGAAATGAGTTTTGATTAAGATTGCTTCTCAGTATTTAAATCTGACAACGTACTTGACTCCGGTGGTTTCACGCTCTATATTTGAAACCCACAGCGTTCTTTGTTGAGCAGCACATAAACAAGCGATACGTTGGCGTTAATTACGAACATGAATTTATTTTTGATAAGGAAAAGCAGTCGATACTATGATGAATAATTTGACGATGGTGAGTCAATGAACAAACACCACATACTATTCTATTCTGAACACAAGTGCTCTCAGCCACTCAGTAATACGTTCATTAACTTACTTAGACATTCATATTACGAGTAAGAAAATAAATCTGCATCAATCACAGATAAAGTATATTCTAATCCATACAATCGGCTTCACACCATTACCACGGAAACACACGCGTGTCACATGTGAACCTCGATTTGCCTTAACATTTTTTATCAAGGGCAGACCGTAATTTAACATTTCGGATCAAAATATATCACAAATATTAAACCGCATACAAGTCATATGTAACGAATAATAATTATTTTCTTGAAAGTATCGAGACAGACTTTTTGCTGTAGATTTACAGCGATGTTATCAAAAGATCACGCTCGTGAAACGCTTGCAAAGGCTAGAACACATACGTAAACTTAGATCGTAAAATTCATGGAAATAAGACCTGTAATATTGCAATATGTCTACCACGCCCATTCTTTGTACACAGTCACGTACCAAGTTAGACCTTACGCAAAATAAACAGGACTGCAACAATAGATACAAAACGCGCCTTGGAGCAGCGAGCGATTAAAAATTTAGTGTTACATTATTCTAAGAAATACAATGCAAGTAAAACCACTAATAACAAATCAAACTAATGGAACTAACCGCTGATGTGGGGAGCTGCTGTTAGTCGAATAACTGAAGAATATACGTTGATATTAAACAAACAATAGCAAATAATCTTGTTGAAATGAGACCTTACTTATATGAAATGTGTATTAGAGCCATGGCTCAATTCGTCAGCATTTTTAGTCTATCATCTATAAAGAATGAACATTTGAAACGGAGGATAATATATATATAAGAGGAATCTGCGACGAAATGGTTAAAAAGAAAAAGGAAAAAACACAAATAAAATAAAGTTACAACAAAAGTAGAACTCCATTTTATTCGTTTGAAAGTCATTTATACCAGCTCTCATGACGGTCTCTCTATAATAACCCGTCGCACATCTGCTCATCAACGGCATCGCCGATTGCATTAATCTCTTGACAATTAACATAAAATCTGGCGTTTCCTGAGAACGTCGCTACGGGAAGAAGAGTCATTGTGGAACGTCTGGACGACGCATCAAAGGTTAAGCAGAAGGGGCGGAAGTTAGACATGTAGGTCCGTATCACGGTTACGAGCAGTGGGTCACGTAACGGTCATAAGACGTAATCGTTGTCATTATGTCAACGTAAGCGAGCGAAATTCTGTCGTAAATGAGGCGGAAAGGTCTGAGTTTAGGAATTTGTGATGGTTGGTGGGTTTAGATTTGAGGAGAGATTGAAAATATGGAGGATAAAATGCGAAATATCGATTCCTGAATCTTATTAATTGATACTATGTATGTATAATACTAGAATAATTTTTTAAATAATTTTTAAATGAGCTACAGAGAAGGCCAGACTTAGAAATTTGACGGAAAATGACAGTATTAAAATTTAAGAAACTCCACCAGTTCAAAAATTTCATAATATTACATAATGGTGTCAAAATAGTTCCGCCATATTTCTGTAAAAAACTGTGAAACTCATTTAACACAATATCCGAATAAAAATAATAAATAGTAAGAAAGCAGAGAACGAAATGTTTACAAAATCGATATGAGTAAAAATGAAAGTATACTAAAGCCATAACCAATTGGCATGGTGAAAACCTTGTTTTTCAAAATATCGATAAAAGGCTTTATCATTAAAATGTTCAATTAGTATTTAGGTTTATAAAAGAAAGGTTGTTTCGAGCTCCTGCTACTTCAAACGTAATAAAAGAAAAACCCATGTCACGCTAACGTGACCGGAATAATCGAAAATCAAGAGGTGTTTGAAGCCACATGGGCACCTGACAAGTGCTTTCTGAGATCATTACGCGAGCTGCATTAAAATCACCTTAAATTAGAAGGCAACAGCTTGGCTTAAATTGAGCGAGGGCATTTAAAAGCACTCGCATGCAACTCCGCATCTCGGCAAATTTAAGTAATATAAGGTACTAGACTTATGGATAAATGATTTCATATTAACCACTGAAACATTCTCCAGATTGGATGTAAGAATTTTACGGGCTATGCGAATCGCATATCTTCTTGGCAAACGAGGAAAAGTTTACAAATAATGAAGTAATTTTCGAGTGCGATCGCAAGCAAGTACAGATAAGAAGTTAATAACAAGAAACAACTCAACAAGAGTTCAAAGCGGGCGTAGCACCGTTGCGATTTTTTGACCAATTCCAAAGCAATAAAAAAACAACCAATTGCTACCACAGATGAAAAATATTCCGATTTTGATTGTTAAGATAATTTACATTTCAAAGGAACACACTTCAAAGACGAAATCTATATAGAATATAGGCATGGAAAATAAGGGTTAGCGTATACCGTGTGAGCGAGACAAGTCTGTACGATCAAGGTGAGTCTCGCTGCATCGCGCTAAGGCCCCAGACAAGTTCGAGTGTATCGAACATCCTCCTTGCGTCGTGAGGCTCTTGGGATCCGAGTAGCCGAGTCCAGCGAATCCGCAAATAATCCGAGACCAACTGAATGTTTATATTAAAATAAAATTTTATTCAGACGTCTCCGAAGGGATTCTTACCGTATTTAAAAAGAAATTAATTTCCTAGATCTCACAGAAGATGCTTTCGGAGATTTCTAGCTGAAGATGACTAATTCTAGCTGAATTAGTTGATTATTTCTGCCGTTGGGGCAAATTCGATGAGTAACGCCGCATGACAGATTTTCACTTCACTTCCTGCTATGACGGTAAATCCTTACCCCTGAATTTTTTAGCCTTTAGGAAGGTAAATATATATCTTCTTTGAAAATCTTTATTCATTGATTTCACATATGAATTTACTCTTCAGCGACTTTTACGAGAAACTATTCGATTACTCAAATTTGAAGAGCAAACCAGAGCAGTGTAACTGCAACTCATAATTATTTAGTCAACATTAAATCCCTGAACGATAAAGTACAAAAAAAAAAAGGTTTGGATGAAATTCACGTCTGAGCCACAGTTTGAGATGATTTTTTACCAGGCCTTAAGACAACAAGAAATCAACCATGAAACTAAGTTCGGTCTATCTATCATCAGTCTATCATCGGTCTATCAAATCAACCATGAAGCAAAGTTGTGTCTGTCTATCACAACAGCCAGTAAAGGCTTGAGTCCACAAGTGCGTATGGAGTTCCAACTGTTGCGACCTTTTCGATGAAAGAAACGAGAAACTGCAGCCTTTCCTCGGTGACATAGATTTCTTTTTTAGAAACCTAATGATTACCTACAGTAGCCTTTACTGAACATACTGATCTTTTTCACGCCTCCATAGAGCATATGGTCTCCACAAATTTAAATACCGTTATTAGCATTCATGTCCGAAATTAAAATGTATTGCCATGCAAGAGGCAGGCATGGAAAGTAGGAAGAATTTAACTGCAAAACTTATTGCTGAACGGCAAAAGTCACAAAACTTTCTGGAGCGATTCAGAATAAATTCCGTTAAGGACAAGTTATCTATGGTAACTAGAAATATAAGACTAGATAATAATGACTTTACGTATTGAAGTTTACGAACTCAAGACGTTTTAATCCGATCTTTGAGAGATATCTGTGAGCGAAAATACGTGAAAAATCGAATCAGTATCAATGAAGTTTAGATCAATAAAGTCATTGTCCTTGGATAGAATTCTTATGTACTACAGTAAAACGATGATAAATTTGAACTGAATGTCAGGCAAAATATTCAGCAGCAATAATATTTCTCAGATCATGACGACCTGTAGAAGTGCATAATAAAGAGAATTCTATAGCAGAAATGCTGAAGTGGTGACAGATCGGAAATATTGCCGAAATTTATATAAAACAAATTAAAACAACATTTTTATATATATCCATCCATTACCTCTGCAGCGCGGTAGTCAATAATTTTAGGTTATGACTAAGTTTCTTGCACGATTTTAGTACTCTGATCAATTCCGTACATATTTTATCACCGTTTCATGAAACTTTCACAGGCATATAGCATTTCTTTAATGGAAGATAAAGTCATATCGAAAGATCAGACATTGAGTAGCGAACCTCGATTACACTGCCAAAAATAATATAACTAAAGATTTGATAACGAGAATATGAATGTTATTAGAATAAGACCTGCATTCCTTATAGCACTCGCGCACCGCCGCTTGTGGCACTCGCGCTCATTTCCAAGCTTAGAAATCAAATTTCTGCTTGAGCAACTCCTAAGTTTCGTTTAATCAACACTGATATTTACAAACAATCATTAAAATTCCTAAAACCTCCAATTGATAAGTTCAATAAAAAGGAGACAAATTAAGATATTTGAAAATAAGCCTTTGTCTTCCTTATGTTCCAGCGCGATATAATGAAGGCCTGACCACAAGAAGAAATTCACGTTGTGAGGTCCAAAAGAGAAAGGGGTACGTATGAAGCCACCGCACCGCATACCTTTCTCTGGTTAACCTTGAAATGTCGACCTGCTGCTCATCGTACGTAGGACCCTGCCGAAATGCCCTATAAGCTTGTCAGCCTCAGCTCAGCAATGTCGCAAATTTCTGAAGAAATAGAGGGCAATTTGCGAAATTGAGTTTGATCCTCGGCACAACAAAGCATGCGGAAACTATAACTAACAAAATTATTTCTTAAAATAGTGACAAATAAATATATGAAAGCAATCGAGGTGCGTCCAATTTCTAAGTACATGTCTAATCTCCGCAGATCTGGTCACAACTACAAGATGCCTAAACACATACGATAATGTAAGACAAATAAAATCGCTTCAAAATATCGAAGTAGGGAGAGAAAGTCATCTAATCGGAACAAGGATTTTAGCGCGTATCAATATCACTACTTTTTATTAATGAAATTTTGATATATCTGGAATAAATCTTAGGTTTAGCTGACATGCATTCTAAGATAAGTCGAAACCTAAAATTGAGAGCTTATTAAATTACCAGTGAAGTTCCACTATACTGTATGTAGGTGGAACTCTAAACATCACACACACGCAATCGACTTTTCTTTAGTACCACAAGACCATATATTTAGCTTTCATTTCAAGTCAAACCCGTGCGCAATCAGAATAACAGCAGTTTCGTCAATTAAAAAACATGTTTTCTTTATTTCTGCCACAAATGCAATAACACAAACGTAATATCGGGTATTCAAATATCATAATACAAACGTAATATCGGGTATTCAAATATCAATTATTTATTGGTGCCGTCCTGAGCTTTGGCTTTCCAGATTTCAGTATATTCAGTGTTCACGAAATTGCCATTCTTTAGAATGGCAATGGGAGAAAAAGTAGGGGCTACAAGTCGATTTGCTAACGATTATCTTGATCTTTGAGTTTAAATTTGTGAAAAAAACTGAATTGTTAGCTGGAAGTGGAAAAGTTTCCAAATAAAAAAAATTAATTGACCTATGGAAAAGATAATATTATATGAGAAATATGGATTTTTTTCTGCAAGCGTGGCTGCTAGAACATTGAGGCGAAAACCTGGTTAATTAATCTGGTAGAACATTTTAATTGGCAAAACAGGGTGTAGGAAGTAAAGAAAATTCAGTTTGCTTATTTATTTTAACATGCACTCTAATGAGCATCAAACTCATTAAAAAGAATACTTTAAAACTGTAATGAATCTAATTTTAATTAGTGAATTAACATAGTAATCGTAACAAAATGAAGTGGTAACTAAAGTTAAATATTAACCAGGAACAGGTAGTGGTATAATACCATGCACAATAATTAGCACACGTCGGTCGACTATCAAGTGCCAGTTGGTATGCTGTTCAATTGCATGGATCTATCAACTGAAGACCATCGTTTCGCCTGTAACCTCCCTTACTATACGTATAGCTGTGAATAGAAAGGACGATTTTATCCAGATCTACCTCTGTTGAAATGACAATAAGTTTGAGTTATTCTAGTGGAATTCATTTGAAATTATTCAATTTTGTACGGGTGATACCATTTGCTGTGATATGGCTTTCAAGGATTAGAAAAATTATGCAAGGCAAATTACGCCGAAGCATAGAGGAACTCAAATCTAGTGAATATTCAGCTGTGTATTTTGGTTAGTGGCACGAATTTGATGCATTTATACTTACAGTAAATTGTGAAATAAATTAGAAATTCTTTAGAGGATTGGCATCAAGGACGGGGCTGAAAATTTTGTTTCTAATTAATTAAACCTTTTGCAAAATTCGGCTTAATGAGTGGAGCATGGAAAAAACATCGTTTTAATATGGTTATTTTATGCTTTAGAAAAGTCGAGTGTACGATATAAAATCGCAATGCCGATGTTGAATGTGAATAAAAACTTGTTGACGCTCGATGAACAAAAAAAAATTTCTTTGTCATCATAAAATACAATGAAATAATATTGTATTTCCTCATAGGATGATTAACATCACGTTCGCTGTTTGGGGCATGTCACGATAACGTGCACAACCATGTACGGTATATTGGTGGCACGTCCTGAAGGTGATAGCCTCATAACAACAAGGTCACCCAAGAAATTCTCAAGGATGCTGACAAAAACTCTTGGTTTCGGGTAGAAGTCTTCCGTGTACGGTCTTCCTATGGACGACCTCTCTGCGAATGTCAATACAGGGAATGAATATCTTAAAAATCCTGGTACGTAATCGATCGATTGACAAATCGAAGCGACCAAAACAAAATCTTTACAGTAAGTTTTAGTTATAACTAAATTTTCAGCATTATTCCCTACAGATTTAGAAATGTTATAAGACTATTCACGAGAAATAATTAATCAAACTTGAATGATAGATGTTAAATTGGTAATATATTAATCCGTTATATTTCAAATTCCATACCAAAATTACTCAAGCAAAGCCTGTTCGTGGCTAATACATAAAATTTCAGTGCAAGAAAAGTCGAAGGAAATGCTAAATTCTTGAAGGCAAAATTGCTATACCTACATTTAGTAGGTATAGCAATGTTCCAGGAGTCATCGGGGAGGCGATGTGCATTTTATGAGCCCTGGCAAATAGTAATCATTAGAATGTGAGTTTTAAAAGACAACAACCATAGAACTGTAATGGATCAAATATCAGTGTTACGAGTGTTTCAAGTATCAGTTGGGGAGTGTATCAAAGATCAGCTGGAGAGTGCTTCAGTATCAGTGCTACGAGTGTATCAAGAGTCAAGGTCGTGGCAACTGGTCTATCATCTTCTGGATCTTTTTCATTGGCTTCAGGTTCGTAATTGTGATTGCTAAAGCATAGATATAGCGGACGGGCGATGAGAGGTGAACAGGGAAGGTCAAGGGCGTGAGTGTGGGAATGAAGATTCCCAGGAGGTAGGAATGCAAGGCCTTTTCTTCTCATGATATATGCTGCTTTATTCAGCGCTGTTAGTTAATGTTCACGTCCTTTTATTTTTTCAATTACGACTGCGAATTTTTAATTCAGTAAGAAACGGCTTAACGGAACGCCATATTTTGCTACACCATCATCAAGTTCACAATGCAGAACTAAATAACTGCGAGTTTCAACAAAGGGATCAAGAGGCTGTGTTCAATGAACTGAAATTCATCTTAAAGTCCAACTAACGTTAGTGAGATCTGTACTCATAATCAGGATCTCATGATGTCTAGCGTGTCATTCATCACGTCGATCAAGGTCCAACATAACACCAACCCTGTTCGTGTACCGTGCTTCGTGCTGCCGGTTCGTTTGCTGCCCAGTAATTTAAAGGTACAATAGTTATTACTGAACAAAACACGATTGCATTCAAATCCATCTCTAACAACGTACATATTTTTTAGTTTTCAATGTAATTCAATGTAGTAGCTAAATTCATTTATTTTGTTAGTGCGAATATTGTACAAAAGCCACGTAAACCAAAATATTTAATTTAACAATTCTCCGAAATCCAGATGGCTCCATTAATTACAGGATAATTGTGCGGCGATGCCTTTGATGGGAAGTTCGATTTTCATTCAATGTCTCAATTCGTTCCTATGACCTTCAGTGAAAAGAAATAAGCTTCGTAATTTCCTGAATTGTGGGGTTGTGAACCACGAAAGCTCGATATCTTAAGGACATCTCTATTCTTCATTATCTCTGCACCGACATGCTTGGCGGGCACAAATAATTAATCTTTGTACGGGGAAGCTTCCATTTATATCTAACAGACGTTGAGTTGCAGCAGTAACAGGATTGGTTTAACTTAGAAGATAGTAATGTCTAGTACATGATGATAAAACGACTGTTTATGCTTTACAAATGTTCGAAATAAAGACCCTAGTTCGTTCTTAATTTTATATTTTCATTGCGCAATATATTATATGTTGTATTGATAGAAAAAATAATGAAATAAAGAAAACGCAATTGATTATTGAGATTTATTGTTTCACTCAATGATTATTGAGTGTATGAAAGATGTAGTAAAACGTCGTTCAAGCAAGAATTGACGGCAACAATACTTTTTACGACTTGCCTGCGTGTAAGCAATGTCAATGCATTTCATGTTTGATCCAGAAATATTGCTATTAGAATAAAATCGACTGACAGGGCAAGCAGATCGTTGGGATGGTCACCTATAAATCGCAGTTTTGGACACCAGCATGCAAGTGGGCAGAGAAATTAGGATGAAGTACGTATGTACATTTGCAGGTATCTGTACCAACTGACTTTGTCATCTGACTACAAATTAAATAAATAAAATAGAAGTCTTTGTTGAAACAATGAATATCAAAATTAATGTTGCATAATTGATGATAATTGATGAATTGATGATACAAAAAAGTTGATCGACTTGGCAGCTTCAAGGCCGCAGTGGAGATGAGACTCGAGGAGGTGGAGAACCACTTTGTGGTTACGAGTCCTTGAGACTTTGTGAGTCAAAATCATCATAATTATCATCACGGTCAGGATGATATACTTGAACCGAAAATAAACAAACGCTGGTGATGAGCTCGCATAATATAGCAGAAGATTGAGAAGATGGTGATTATCATATCTGGTTCAAGAAATGAAATTCCAAATTGTGAAAACAAATGTTCTGGTGATCAGCATACGAATATCATAACAAATCAGCATACATTATGATATTCGCTGAAGAATATTCACCATTAAAATTCATTGATAGTTAAATTATACAAGATAAAATTTTCGATCTGAAGATAAAAACGGACTTTTCAAAGATTGTGAATAATAGCTGCAGAGGCAATTATTCACAATCTTATTCACACCGTGCGGTTTTAAATGAATATAAAACTAGAAAAATGTTCGTAAATTATAAGTGAAGTATAGATCTTTGCTAAAGTTCAGGTATATTAATTTTATTATTATTATTATTATGATTATTATATCTCTTATATCGTTTTTATTATTATTATATTTCTTTTTATTATATTATATCTTATATCTCTATTATATCTACCTAACATATGAAGGAAATTAAGTGATGCATACGATTTTACATTACAATACATAAACCATGGGTCGTTAGCGTAATTATGTGGATGAGACGCACTGGCATCTAACGAAAGTCTTCACTGTTGACACAATTTACAAATTAATTTTTCCCGCTACTCCTAACGCGTCAAGTCATGCTCGTCGAGAAGTAATAATTTTAATTTAGCATGCGAAGTAACAAACAAAAAGTACAAAAATATAGTCGGGTAACCTGGCATCAGAAGGGAGATAGAGCACCGATTTTTACCGAAGTAAAATGGTACGTGAGGTCTCCCATGCATGTATCATACAGTGAGTTTGCTACATGGAAGACCAACAAGCCAAACACTTATATAACGGCCAAGAATTTCAGATCAAATAATGTGGGATACGTTATACCAAACTAACAAGTTTACATAGAAACTTTGCAAAATATACATTCACAAGATTCTTTGAATTCTTATAACGTAACACATTAACAACTGTACTGTACCTCAAAATTCAGAGACAATGTTCACACGTTACTAATAATCTCGAGTTCTGTACTATAGCGCATGACGTCGAGACAAGATGAACTTATCCAATAAAACTGCATGCAAATCAGCGGCGCTGAACACCATGGCGCACACACACATAATACGGTTCACAATCAGAAGTTGAATTTATTCGAATCTACTACTAGCGCTCGTAAATTAGAAAGGAACTAAATCAATTAATCAAGAAAGATAGTTATCCTCTGCACCAGCTTTTGGCGGACATGAAATTGCCGATAATAAAACCACCAAAATTAAAACAAAATAAGTTATCAGGCGTACGTGTCTGAGTGAACGATCGTCGTGGGCGCTCCTCAAGGATAACATCGCAGCTGCTTCTGTTTAGTCCCTCATCTCTTCCCCCGTCGTTGAAATCTTTGCCCATTTTATGACCGCGGTAACACACGTTATCTAACGCTTCATTTCGAGTTAGATATCTAACGCTTCATTCCGAATAAGCAGTGACTCATCGATAGTTTCATTGTACTCACTCACTACTCACTTTTTGGATTGAAACAAGAAACAACCACGAAATATAATCTTCTAAATAGCTATTACAGATGAATCATATTGAATTTCTGAAGGAATTATTTAATTATAAATATATACGTAATTTTATGATGGAATTTGCAAGACGAAGGGAAACGATTCTAAACTAACCAAATAAACTATTGTATGGAACAAAGCGAAGTTATAGTGGTAAACCTTTGTATATTTTACCATCACAATGTTACTTACAATTAAAAGGTGCAGTGCGCTGTTCATTAAGAATTCACAGCATCTTTGTTCATGATGAAGTAAGTCCTAAGTTTGAAGTGACTTCATATTTACTCATGGTACTTCTACACAAAGCTTCAGAGAATAGATATCCCGAGCGGTAACTCGTCTCAGGATTTCTCTGGGAACATGAAACAACTACGCATTAGCGAGGAACTTGATATTTCTTCGCGTAAAAACCCAAGTCGGACAATCAAATATGTAAAAATACTCCCATCGAACAACCACATAGCATTTGCTTGCAGAAGTGTTTTCTGTTTGAAGATTCGTAGCTCAGCATGCATCGCTTCAGTAATTTGCGGGACACGCAGGCAGCAGTGACGACAACTGACAGAAATGCCGGGCTTGTCAGTGACGTGTTCCATGGAATCCTCACGGTGTTGTCTGCACGCAAGATCCGCATCCTGAAAACCTTTGTATAAAAAGGCAGTAACCCTCAATGACATTCTTGAGTAAAGGCCAAGTAACCGGAGTAACCGACAGTTGAAAATGCGACAAGGGTTCCGAAACCAAATTCAGAAATTTCAGGTAAAAAATCAAAATTTCCTAAACGCAATGATGAAATGCTCAAAAGAGGCAAGCGACCAAGGCGTTAATACATATGAATAATAACATCATACGATTTGTGTAATTGTGTCATAACTGTGCCAAGCTAGAACTACTCTCAGTCTTTTTAATCCCTAAATGCACGGATTTAGTAACGATATTCCATTAGGCAGAAAAAACAACAAACTAAATATGAAGCAAAGAACGTTTTATTTCACATGCAATGATTACAAAATTATAGAAATGGATATACATTCAAAACTGAAAGACCAGATAGTGAGAACGAGCTCAGCTGTGTACGGATGGATGACACCTAATATGCGACAGATGAGGCTGGAAGAATATGAACTCTGCGGAGGATGAGCGAGTGATGGATGCACAATTCGGGCTGAGCGCATGAGGAGGGAGGGAGACGATGAATGAACGACGCGAGCTCCTCCACGGATGAAGGATGAAGAAGATGGATGCACGGCACGAGATCAGGATGTCAGTCACAAGCAAACTTCAGTAACAAAAATGACGAGAAACCAACACGACCGGAACAAGAGGTGCCTTGGGCATCGTCAAACGACGTCGGGTCAGGGGGGCACACATGCCCCGAGCAGCCACGTGTCGACCCTTGAACTCATGCACGGTAAACAGGAACAAATTCATATTTTTGGAACATTTTCGTGGTTAAAAATTTACGTTCAAATTATTTCAACATGAATATTAGGAAACAGCAATTGTAATGGATTGACCCCTGAAATTATTGAAGAGAAAAGCCGGAAGGCTACCTCGTATTATTTGGTCTTTGCGAGAGAAAGTTAGCGCTTTAAATAAGGATAATTAAGATCAGAAATTTAGTTGAGAAACGACAACAGAAAAATTGTTAGTGCTTGACGAACAGAAAAAAAAACCATTAGTGCTTGGTCCGTAATAATGACTGAGCTAACGAAGTCATCGACCCTAAATTAAAAAGTAAAATAAATTTTACGGACGAAACCTCTATTTATCTTTCTAAGAAATTTCAGTCTAAATTAGAGTACGTAAATGATCAAATTGACAGTCTATAGAAGGAGCAGCATATATTTTTTTAGAATCGAAACCTAATACATATGAATCCACAATACATTTTGATAGACTTGATAAATAACTAATAATTTCTGTATATTCAATCACTAATTTGAACATATAATAATATAAGGATTGATTGCCAATAAAACCGACGTTCATTATTTTTTGACAGTTAAGTTAGCTAAACGCCTCTCAACTAACGTAAAGTATTTACCGCTTTGGAAATATCATACCTTAATTCGAGTCAAGCGAATGTTGCAGTTCGGCTTATGGGCAAAATATTCCTAATTTTACTTTTGAAACTGTCTTTCAGATCATCCAAGTAGATCCCTAGAATAATAGAAAAAAATATAATACTATTCTGCAAACAAGCAGTACAATTGAAGTTGAGGACAGTGGAACCCCAAAAGTAAACAGTGACGGGACTTGGAATTATCAAAAATCGTCACAAAAATTCGGGAAAAAATCTTGACTCATAAGCCCACGGACATTCAGAAATCGAAGCAACCCACGGGAATTTCATGAACAAATGCCACCGTTTAAATCAAAATTTGAATTCAACTTCTACAATTTGTCCAAATCTTCCGTTTAGTCATATTTGCTTGAATAAATGATTGCGCATTAAATTTCCTTAGAATCAATTATTGATGTTGATCCGAACAGATCTAGCATTGCGCAAGTCCCGAGTTTATCAGTCATTCATGTTTACAGTTCAAATTTTCAGGCTGCGTTAAAATAAGTAGATAATCAGCACTCCTCTCACAAAGGTCTTCATTCATGTTTACAGTTCAAATTTTGAGGCTGCGTCAAAATAAGTAGATAATCAGCACTCCTCTCACAAAGGTCTTGGTAGAAATTGTCAGTTGCAGAGGGCGGTAGTAAAGAGCAGGCGGATGAGGGCCATCACGCAGCTATACCCAGCGGTCTAGAGGTCGTGTCTCGCCGGGGCATGGATTGTTTCAGCTATGAAAGTAACTGTAACTCGCTATATAAGTCATTGTTGAAATGCAGTAAAATTCCTTGAAACAATTATGTTAGAGTCCTGCCCTGCAGAACAACATTTGAATCTGAAGTGAGAGTTTTCCGAACGAGGCAAGTAAGAATTGCTAGTTCAAAAATTCTGTACCGTGATATATCAAGTTAATGATGACATTTTTAATGACACGATTGCAAAACAAGAGCATAAATGTTTTCATGATACTTTAGCGCGAATAATTCAACGAAACCTCTTCACAAACACGTATTTAATATAAAATTACAAAGAGAATCCATTCAAAACGTTAAATATAGCCCTCGCTAGGCATAAACATGAGCATTCCATTTACTGGTGCTTGAAAAGGTGTATGGAGCGAGTCCATTCATAACGTAACGTATTCCAGACATAATCCCCACAAACGACCCAATAATCTACACCAGCATGGTCACGCAGGGGCCGCTAAACAGTCGTGCAGAAAAAGCAACCCGTGAGGTCGATCGCTCCGTCGAAAGCAACGTGGCCATCTGTTGGGCTGCGACAAAAACAACTCAGCTGGTATACCGATACATGCAGGACAGATGGCGGCTGGTTGCTGTAATACTCGGCTCAGGACTTTCCCGGCGAGTTGTCGGCAAATAACAAACAATTACGATGCAAGAACCGAAACCGCGACACTGCATATACAGTAGCCGCTGCAAGCTGAGACTTTGTGAAGACTGAGTTATGTCGTGCAAGGTTTGAATATTTGAAGAAGTTAATACTTTTGATACTTCGAGATGGGCAGCAGCTGGTCGTGAGTGTTGCAAGGGATTTGTTCACGATTATGATGCATTGTTGAAAAGCATGAGGATAAAGATGAAGAAATTAACTGAAACGACTGGAGCAAAAAATGTCGAATGAAATAAGCCCACTGATGTTTCTTTGATCGTTTTCAGAAACTTGATTAAAAGTATAACAATATATACAGATTGTATAATTTAAAATTTCAAAATATGCAGCGCATACAACTCTCAACGGAGTGTCGATAATTCCCTACGGAGCGCCTCCCAGTCACGATGGAAGTATACGACAGTCTACGATGCAGCGCTGATAATCCACGATGACAGCCATTGAATTTTTATTCAGACATAGCGCCTCCAGTCCACAATGCCAAGCCAAAAATTTGTGCTAAAACCATTTGAATTGCGATTAGGTGCAGCGTTACTTGTCCGCGATGTATCGCTAACGCGCGATGCAGCACCGCTTACTCGAGATGCAGTGTTCGGTCATTAAGAGAAAGCCGCTAATAGTGACTCAGGTCGAGGTTTTTTCAACTCAGCCGCTCGTACGTTGGTTCTTCCTCTGCTTCCGCTTTTCGCCTTTCATTCTCTTCGGCTTTTCTCGACAGAAGAGAAAGCGGGCGAGCAGGCACGAAGTTCGGCGGTTGCGTATGTTATCAGTGACTAGGCGACGGTCCAGTGAATTTAAATCCCGATTGTATTTTATCTCAGTAGTAGGGCGTGACCAACAGAAATAACGGCTGACACTTCAAACATGATTTCAATAGTCGACTCAACCTATAATTATTATCAGTAATGGCTTTGGTTTCTAAGATATTGTCGCTAAAGCTTTGAATTTTTTTTATAATTATTGTAGGTTAACAGACTTATACTTCAGGCCTTTTGCTCTGTAAACTTTATCAAACCCCTCAGCCATGCGCATGTTAGATGTTCCGCGCATTGAGCGCACACATTAGGAAGCCTGATTCCCAGTAACAGAAAAATTTACAACACACAACAAAATATCACACATGTGAAACAGCAAGTACATGATGTTCGGGAACAACGTGAAATTCCAGAAAAAAAGCAAATGATTCAGCATAACCATCACGCCGGGTTTCTTCGCTGCCACAAAGTCAGTAACTTTAAGAAATTTAAATTCCGAAAATTTACCTCTTGTCTGTCGTACTAGTATACTTCAGAGTTAGACTTGTAATACAAATTTATGTCTGCAATTGCATGCATTTACACCCAGCAGTATTGGCATGCAAGATACGAATATGCCAAACTTTCTTAGGCGTGCTTCAAGTTCTGTCGCAAGCACAAAATGACGTGCAAAAAAAAAGCGGAAAATCATGATAAAAAAACTAAAAATCAGAACGACAAGAATGAATTGCAACGATTTCACATACGTAACGCATGAGAAGTGTTAATAACAAGCAGCACAACAAAGGGATGGAGTTAAGTGAATTTCCAAGAGTAATTTCATTTTAGGTCTTCGTATATATTTTAAGAACGCGAACCTTTAATACATCTTTTACTTCTTAAAAAAGCACAAAATGACTATTGTGGATGTGATATGTAAGCAAGTGAGACTTCAGGAGTAAGTTGACCCCGCTTGAAAGTAGGAGGGACAGCACTGCTTGTTCAGGTCAGCGTTTCAAGACAATGACTCACCGAATGCTGCGGTCAAGCCGCGGCGCGGAGAAAGTTGAAATTTATTTCCACTAAGCCTTTCAGTTTTCATAGGCGCTATGAAAGCAACGCTATTGACAGTAAAGAGCAGTCGTTAATAATAACGGCAGGAATATGTGTTCATTTATATATAATTTGCAAAAGTCTCGACACTGATGGATTTTGTATGATTCATTCGGAAACGAATGGATTGATATTTACTGATAATATTTGTATTGAAGTATTCCACAGCAGATAGTGCGAATGTTGCAATATGAATAATTAAACATGACACACATATTTGTCTATGATAATTGTACTGTACATTCATTGATATATTTTTGTGTTGTAAAAGCATTTGCACTTGATAATTTGTTAAAGGCAAGACGTTGTGCGACGGAAACGAGAGAAGGCGACACTGGGGCTTCATTTCTTCAACGCTATACTTGAGATCATAAAGATTTTACTGTTGTGGTTTGATTTCATTTCTAAAAAAGTTATTACTAGCTATTGACATGTTCTGGCATTTAATAAGCGTCCAGTTATATTGAGAAACTCACTGCACGAAGTTCTAACCAATAAAAGTTAAATGTTCAACATTCATTTTTCACAGTTAATAGCTTTGCCATAGTAACTAAAACTTGACCATCATAAGAAAATCCGAATTATCAGAAAGGACGAAATTTTTCTGAGCAAATAACAAATATATCAAATTTCAATAAAGACAAATTTCGGAAAAGTAAAAATATACATATTCTTACACACTTTCCGTTCTCCTTAGAAAACTATCAGAAAATGAGGGAGAAAAGAATTAAGTGAAGGGGCCTTCGGCCAAATAGCTCCTCAGCAAAATGTTTCTAAGGGAGTCATAACCAAGAATTTTTTTCTGTGAATGCCAGGCGAAGGTTTTTTTTTCAAGCTCGGCTGGTACATAACACGCCTGGGGCACGTGTGAAAGTAAGCAACGTCAACGCTGGCAGCCAAAATGTGTGAGCCGTCGTCGATGGTAAGCTTGCAATAAAGTAAAGGTAGCAGATGAGTTAATGCGTGGAGTTCATATCGGAAACAACGATCAGACACAGATAATCATCAATACTTTCTTATTATACATACAATAGAATATGAATTTTAACTATTTCATCATCATTAATATACTTATTTGGATATTTATACTCATAAAAAACTCCTATTCATACAAAAATAAACATCAAATTTAAAGAACAAGTCAACACATAATAATATTAAGGAGTTACAGCAATTGACAAAATATACGTATATTTGAGTTGAAGTAAGTAAAGTTCACTTTTTCCAACAGGTTTGGGCATTTCTCGCAAGGTTAAAATATGCAATACAAATAATTAGTACATGAAAGTACTTTCTCGACCCATAATCGATATCATCACAGAGCTTTCTAAGACAACGACAGTGTTTGAGTTCAAACATAAACATTTTTTTGAGCGCCAATGGCTAACTTACCGGAACACCAAAATAATGTCAGTGAAGTATATAAATGACCTAATGCTAACAATTTATAAGGTCATGAAGCGAGCTGTGAGCCCATCTACAGTCATTTTAAGAGGCAATAACGAGCTAAAATTACGATGCTGGCGCGTTTCGTGCCCTAGGCAAAGACAAAAAAGACTGAAAAATATGCCCTAGGTAGATTATCTTGAAACTTGAAATGAAGCCCATGACCGCAGGCTTGACGGTAATAGCAGGGCTTAAGGCTCGTATTAAGGCTTACATGTTTCTAAGTTTTGAGCATCTCAGATTCATGAGTCTGACGAACGAATTAAATTGCACGGCATTACAATCAGCAGACGCCGATACGCTCTAATGATAAAATTGAGAAAGAAATCTTGGAAAGAAAGTCGTTTACTGGTTCGACTTTCGCTGAACAAAACAGATAGATGATTATTAAATTTGTCCGTATTGCATATATAGGAGCTGAAAGCTGACGAAGATACTGAAAATTCAACCCTACTTAAAGCGATCATTGTCATCAAGCTACAACAATTATAATAAGTGAAATTTTAATTAGAGAAACATCATCAGGGTAGTGCAATAAAGTAAGGTGAGCGTACCTATAAGATAAGTCTTCCTCTGACCATCTTGATCTATAGCGGCACCAAGCCAACTTGATATTTTCGATAAACGAAGCTGTGCTCAGCGAGAGATGTCGAAATATCTCTGCATTTAAGCCTGCGATTTACAAGTAGAAAACCAAGAGGCCTACCGTCAGAGTCGAGGTCATCGGCTCTATGTCTCGCATATATTAGGACCTGAAGCTTAATTTACAAGCGATGGGAGAGAGAGGCAACTGGCTACCTCTCACACTCAACTCTTAACCACGTACACGGTAATTCGTTAATATATGAGCCAGCCGATGCAACTTGAATTTATAAGGACGCACACTGTGACCTCAGTTACGAGCTCCGAAAAGACGAAAGTTAGGCTTATGACGATTATGACAAAATTATTATAATTCAAACATAAGGGACTGTTTCTATCAAATTTTATAAGTGAACTTCCATATTTAATTTATAAATATATTGTAAGGAATTTTGCATATTTACTGCTTGAGGCGTATATGATGAAATAGGATTTGTTTGACATATAAATTAAAACCAAACAATTCACAGTTTCCGATAAATGGATTGCTTGATGCATATTTTCAAGTAGTACAGCGGACCTGAATATTTCTCTATAGCCATAAAGCTTTCGACACATAAGTGGATTTCACCGAGTCGAACAGAGTAATATTATATTTCATGTGAAATCCAGCACATTTCCCAGAAAACACATTTCATGTAAAACAGGACCTCATGTAAAACAGGACCTCATGTAAAATAGGACCTCATGTAAAATAGGACCTCATGTAAAACAGGACCTCATGTAAAAGAGGACTTCCAGTAAAATAGGACCTCCTGTAAAATAGGACCTCGTACGTAAAGCATTAATACCCATGCTACGGAGCTGAACAGCCAGGAGAAAGGGAGGGCTCAACATAAGAATTTAGGCAGGCGGTTTTGAGGCGTTCAGTCGGCGAGGTCAACTCCACTCCACATGCCAGCTTTCGGCTCACTTTTGCTACTTGATTTTTCTATAAATGGACAACTTAGCGAGCACTAATTAGTTCTTTAAGCGTAAAAAATTATGAAAATATTTCAATAAAATGGACAAATAGAGTTACTACGTACAGTTTTTTTGTAAGCTTGCGAAAGTCTATATCCGCACAACTGCCAATCTGAGACATGTTTAGTGTATTCAGGGTTGAAGAATAACGAAATATTTCCCAACGAGTACTTTTAAAGTGAAATGTCTGCACAGTTTCAGTATAATATTCAAGATTGTATTTAATGCGGTGAAAATCGCTGAAGCTTACTGGCCTTTAACAAAATATCTATAATTGAACAAAACAACACAATACAATTAACAAAAAGGAAGGTAAAGAAAGCAAAGGTAAATGCACCCAAACATGCATTACACAGCTACAACACGATCGTCAAGGGCCATGGGAAGGCGGTACAAAAGAACCTTAACTTCTCTATTTTCGAGAAACGAAGGCCCCGACACTGGATGCAGCTTAGGTATGTGAGCATTCTCGTATATACCCACCCGGCCAGCCGAGGCTGGGTGAAAGTGCTGTAGTGCAAAGCTCCAAAGCTGGAAAGGCCTTGGATTGTACGTCACTCGGCGCACAGAAAAAAGTGCAGTTCCTTCCATTGAGTTTCTTCAAGGCTTAGGAACCAAAAAAGAATTTGAGTTGTCGAAAGACTGATAAGCGTGGGAGTCTCAGCTGATTGCTGGTTGTGGCCGCTGAATGCCAGTTTGAGCGTTGCGTCATGCAAGCCGTTATTAAGACGTTATTATTGGTTGCTGCACGTTCAATAGTATAAGTATCGTCGTGCCTATGATACTACGATTAAAAACATGATGATATCTGCTGATAGGTGAGGCTAAACAGCTCAATCGAGCTAAATTTTCTCAATATACATTGGGACACCGGAGGAAAGCTTTCACATTATCATTAGGAGCGATGATGTCGACTAAATTTTGATGCCGTGCTGCTGATGATTCTTGTGCATTTAACAGCATTATGCTCGAAGTTACCCGGATAGAAAACTATAGGTGAACTACAAATAAAAGATATGCGAAATATTTTTCATATTGTTTTATATGTCTTGGATAAGGGTTGGAATAGAAAAGTATTACTCCATTAGCTGTAACGGTCATAGCATGACCAGTAATTTGCGAAAATTTATCGAAAACGATCGTCAATTGACCAAGAAGCGAAAGTTAATCGAGGCATTGAGTGAAGAATAGAAATTTCTCCAATGAACTAGCCACCATTAATTGAAGGTTTCTCGGTATTTTTGGAGGCATTAAAGACTCGTACTGAAGGCGTGACCGAGAACAGACCTGCGATTGACCTTCAAGTCATTGATTCAAGAGAAAAAAAGTAACGGCAATTACGCAGACAATCGGTGGATTTAACTAGGGAAGATCACATAAAATGTTTAATTTTAAAATTAGACACGCCGTTTATTTTTGTAACAAGGTAAACTTCTACACTTGATTATAAACCAAAGGCTAAATGTGCTGATACTATCTCCATAAATTAGCCTGGCAGATGTTATATTTTTTATTTTGAATGTTGCAATGAACTAAAGTGTTTTGCATAAAACATAATAATCAACAATATTAAGGCAACGCAGCATTAAGAGCATAACTTGAGCGATTGAGTATTGACTAACCGGTTACTGAAGCAACACCACATGCATGTAGTTTTTTCACAAGCTTTTCAATTATCAACCCAGCAAAACATACAAGTTACACAAGAGCGACATCCACACCAGCAACATCCACACCAGCAACATCCATACTTATTTCAGCAACGCCACACTCATCAGCACGATCGATATTTATGATATCAACACAAAGTAACAACAACAACATTCATTCTTATACCAGCTTCACCACGCAAGCAGAACCAGCACGAGCAGCACAAGCAAGAGATCTGAACTTCAATGGTAAATTCCTTCAACATTCGCCTTAACCTACACCACCACGTACGCTCAGCAGCACCACCAACACCATCAACGACCCTTCATAAGCTAGCACCATCTTTGCTTTACCCATCATATCTAACCATCAACCAAGTTGTACCTTCATCAACCGGTTCGACCACGTCTATTTCATACTTCAGCATCACAAACATCAGCAGCAGCATTAAAAATTACCATCCCTGACTGTTTGGGACCGGGCATCACAAACATTAGAAACCCCATAACAAACACCATCACCTGCCCTCAGTAACACAAAGAACAGAGATAATAAGAACAAACACTTTCAACGGCTTCAACAATCATTAAAATTAGATGCACCATCACTTGTCCTCAGCAACACAAACATCAGCGGCACCATTCTCGCACATGCAGCATCACCAACATACCAGCAGCGCGGTATAGCAATTAGAAGCAACAACAAGAGAGCCAGCATGGGAGGCCTCTCATCTCGGAGGCCAACGAACTTTCGCCGAGACCAAATCTTCTCGGAGGCTCACACACAAAAAATTCTTCGCTCAAAAATGCGCCTATGAAAAAAACTGCCACTGATCGATGGGTTGCGCCGCGGCGAGCCTCCGAACAAGGGTCAGGATGCACCCGTGCCACCCATACACAGCGGTAACTTGCGGGCTTCAACCTTTGATTATAATGATTCAACCATTGAGCATTTCTACCACTGATGCTCCCGTGCCACCCGTACACAGCGGTAACTTGCGGGCTTCAACCTTTGATTATAATGATTCAACCATTGAGCATTTCTACCACTGATGCACCCGTGTCACCATACACAGCAGTAACGCGCGGGCTTCAACTTTTGATTAGCCAAATTATCGCATTGGTTCACTAGCTTCAACTCATCGTTCGAGTAAAGTAATGCAAATGAAAAGTGATGATACAAATTTTGACTGAGAAAATCTAATAATTATTTACAGTAAGTTGAAAAACGGGCTGGAAAGACAGTTCATAAAAAAAATCTGGGTGCACAGTTTCATTAATTTTGTTAATTAGCACGAAAAGTTTTCGAGACGGGCAAATTTTGAGACCCACGAAGAAAGTAGTGCTGAGAAAATCGAGCGATGCCATTGACTATAAAACGATAAATAATAGATATGACTATGAAATATAACAACTAGATTATGCACTCCTGCCGCTATCTTGATCTAAACTCAAGTAATTTACTGAGTATGAATGGCTATATAATAGCGCGCGCAAACTAGGAACGCGGACTGGAAAAAGCTTAACCTATACAGGCCAAAAAAGCAACAGAATGTAAATAAGTCCTGTCATATATTATTTAAGTTAAAGTTGGGCAATCATTGACAAAAAAATATTGAGAGCATCTGCCCCTATATAACGGCTTAATGTTATGCACGCTCTGGAAGAGCTTTTCAACAATCGTTCGCTCTCGTTGAAGCTAACAGGCTCTTTAAGGTAAGTCACGACGCCCATTCAAATGTGCAATAAAAACTTATTTTTATTCGAACGCAATTGGATCGTGACGATCAGCCTGTTTCTGCTATAAAAGGGAAAGCAGGGAAACTGCATGCACATGAAAAGGATGACTATAGAATACAGAAAGGAAGGAATATCATTAGCGCAGATGAAAAAAATCTATTTTTTAAAGTCAAGCAAAATAAAGAGTAGACGTCCGTTCGACGGCATTGCACAATTCATATTTCATCATTAAAATTAATCCTTTTGAGTCGACAACCAAGTTGCGATTTTCGGATAAAGAGTACCGTATAAGATATTTATAAATTGGCTCCCATTACGCATTAGCCTTTTTTCAGGAGCCCTCAAAGTAGTAAGCATCTCCTGTCAATATAATGACCGTTGGAAATTTGGTTTCCAGCCGCCCAATGGCAATAAAATAAAACTCCCGTTTAGCGCCTCACGCAATTTAATCATAGACGAAAGTGGAGGGATTGGAAGGTTACAGCAACGGGTCGGAAGTTTAATCAAACGTTACGGTCATTATAGTAATAGTCTCGCTGATCACGCTCGCATATTGACCTCACGACAAGCTCGGTGTGTGCGAAGATGAGCTTTCGATTAGTGCTCGCAGCTATCGGGCGTTTAAGTTCTTTATATTAACCGATCGAGCATTTTCAATTAGCGAAATGAAAAAAAATAATAAAACCACCGTCACGCGGCGTATTTCTTCCTTCATTTTTATGCTCCAAAAACCATTTAATTTTATAGGTGCTATTAACGATCGAAATCAACCGATTCAGAAAAGTGATAAGCTGGTCTTCAGCGGAATAGATTTTGTTTGAAATTAATCAGTCTAAAATCAACACACAATTTAACAAATATCGTTGCGAATGTTCACCCGTTCTTTCCTATACAGATCGAATGAATCTCTCTCGATATAAAATTACGAATGCACAGCTTTTATTACCACAGGATATTTGAAGCTACAATGGTAAGGTTGAGTAGTAGAGCGGCAATCAGACCATATCCACAGCAATGCCGCAGCCTAACACCAAACTTACTGTTCTGTCTCATGATTTTTAACGATCAATTTTAACGATCAGTTCTGGGGCTGTCAAGTTGTCGCAATATTTAAGTTAACTTTCGAAGCTCTCTAAGCAAAGTACCAGAGAGAGTTGGCACTAACAAATTATTTGATTGCCCCTGAGGGCCACTAATGGATTGATATTGAAATTTTCGAGCATTTTGTGGTTGCGACGTGTGCTCGCTTCCGACTCCAGAGCACCATCAAAACAATGAATAATTAACCACAAAGGTCACTGAAATTTATTATCTGTAGTTGTTTTCAGAGATCTTTTTACTGTTCGTACGACGCATGAAAACTTACAAAGTCTGGGAGAGATAATTCGTAGTTTAGGACCGAATGCAGTTTGTTTGGAGAATTTCAAACATACATCCAATTAAATTCGCGATAATGGCATAATATTTCATAGTGCCATTACGAAAAAACAGTATCAACCTAAATGGTCGTACAAAATTGCCGACTTATAACTTTCATATAAATTGAAACGTACAGACCAAAACGTGGTACTGATACAAACACACCTCCACACGCGTAGTCTTAAGATGTCAAGTGAAACGCTATCGCGACGGAGGTCGATCTCTGAGGTCAAAGTCTCTCAGCACTCAACATTGTTGTCGAACAAAAGGTATCTCAGATTAGCAATTCTCATTTGAACGGAAGGAAAAATAAACTAAAACCCAACTTGGCAGCCAATAATGCAGCTTAAGCTTCAGAATTCTTAGTATTAGAGACAAGTCAAGTTGGAAGTACGAAGTCGTGAGTCTCGCTCTACTCGAGCGTGAAAATTTTCATTTTCTGGGTATGGACTTTTACACTCGCATATTTTTCGGGTAAAGACTTTTACACTCACATACATACATATATTCCGGATAGGTACAGATTTTTACACTCGCATATCAGTTTGGCTAGACGTGGAAAAAATTTCCCACCGGATCACGTTCATTCCATTCGTTTCTTACAGCAAATGCGTGCCCCATGGAAAGAAAAAATATTACAAACGTGCAGACATACAATTTACAGAGAATATGGAACACTACGTTGAAAGGATTGGAACTTATATTAACAGTAATTCAGTAACCGCAAAAATTCATTGTTATACTGGTGAATAAAAAATATTCGGTCTTCGAATTTTTCCATAATTCAGTAACTGCAAAATTTATTGTTATAAAGTAAAGTTTAAAAATGAACAGATACTCACTTTCTTGTATATGAAGATCCTTTGCATGTATATTTGACCTCCGATCTGCACAGCAAATGAAAAAAGTTCGATAAACGATTAGATATGGCCAAAATAACAATACATTGATATTAGATATATACCCAGTTAACATGTTGTCTAAATCTCTCCATATAAATTCATCGTCTTTTAATAAATGGCGTGAATTAACATATGCCTCATGATTGTTCGGATAACATTGTGGCCCGTTTAAATTCAATTCAATTCAACGTAGTAAGATTAAATTCTACTTAGAATGTATTCAAACTGTGAAACGAGAGGTTTTATATCGTTGGTTAAGTATAAAACAATAAGATAGCTAAATTACTGCAGGACATCAATTTATTAGGGCATTTAAACCTTGTAATACAGAGGCTCAAGTTCAAATCACGTTAGCAAGTGGATCACCACAAATTCTTCGATGCAGTTTACTCATCCGGAAAACAAGTTTTTTTTTTTAGATAATGCGTTGCCCAAAGAATTTGAATTGACTTTATTGAAACAGAAAAGCAATCAAGTACATGAGTCATCACTATTATTGACATTAATAGATCTTATCCTAGGCAGACTTGCATGATTGTGTTCAGCCGTGCGCGTCTCACAGTAATACGACACAAAAATTAAAAACTGAAGTTTCCTTCGCATGGTTGCGTACAGTAATTCTCGAGACTTTCGCCTTCACAAAAGCAACATTCTCGTCTGAATGGAAGGCAGGCCCAAGTCTAGAAAGCTGAGCCGGTGAAGAAAGGCCAAGTCAAGTCAATATTGATTCCTTCTCAGCAAATTGACAGTCTGCAAGCGTAGCATGCCGCCGGCTTCGCGTGATGACGCTTGCATTGCGTTCGTCTCAGTGTTACGCTTTAACACTTATAATGTTGGTTAACCCTAGTCAAATTGAAAAATTCTTCAGCGTTATTATCTTACCGAGTGTAGGTACATTTGTACATATATGCAGTCTGTTTTGGGTTAAAGGCAGCATCAGGTATACTATCTTCCTTTTTCATGTGCAATAAAAAAAGCATCGAATGCCTATAAAATTCAGAATATCGAATATTTCTGTCGCATTAAAAAGGTTAGTACCGCTTGTTAGGTATATTAAATACGAGGGTGCAGTTCACCCGTTAAGTTTAGCTTCTCTCCGTGTAGAAAGTTTGGTTCACTATATACCAATTCAACTCAAATTAATCGAAGTTAGAAAAATACTTAGAAGATCAACTCAAGTGATAATAATAAAGATTTCATCATAGCACAATTAACAAGCCCGCCACAGCTCGCACGGTGTTCTTCAATTAGATAATTTGATATTTCCACACAACAAAGTCAAAAGCCGTCTGGCAATTAGATAGTGAAATTTATCAGCTTACGCAAGAGCTGTTGTGTTTTTATATAGCGGTAACGACCCCCACTCAGCGAGCTGGAGCAGACAACATCATGGGAACAGCGAAAGCAGTTCCGGGGGCGTTGTTTTTAGGAGCTCTGTATTCAATCAATAAATAACACATCAATGAGATTGACCTGAAGCTAATTGAATGTTTGTTTAACTTCAGAAGGAAGTTTAGAGCTGAAATTGATGAAGTTTACAGGATAACATACATTTCTAAATGTCATGTAGAGAGCAATGTGCAATTTTGGTATACTTTTTGTGTGCATTTCTATGTTCCAATCGGTACCAATTATACAATCGAGAAGCGCTGCAATTAAAAAAAATCGAATGCATGAATACAACACAAAACAGTAATAGTAAAGTCGATGCATTGTTATTCATTAAATTATTAGTAAGAAGAGTAACTAACACTACCTATATTAAATATTTAGGGAAGCTCAAACTCTGGACGAAGTAACCAACCGCAATGAGATGAAATCCGTATAACCAATAGAGTTAAAGTGCAATTTATGGAAAAATTTGCATATGCTAACAAGATAGACACAAAATTTAAGGTAGAGAATTACATCTTTACAAATAATACCAAATACATTTGTATCAATCACCCGCGACGTAAAAAATAGCAATAACGGTACCAGCCCGCGACGTCATGCATGAATGCTATGCACGTGGGTCCATCATTCAAGCCCACGCACAATCCTGACATTGCACGCGTGTCATTTGACCGGCAATCACGCATTATTCGGCAGGTTGCAACAATTTGCATCCGTTACTCACTGAATGCGCGCGTCCATGCAGCAGCAGCAGCATCCGCTGAGTCGCTTGTGACTAAATTAGTTCAATTTTCTAGAAGTTTCATGAATAAAATTGTGAAGCGAGGCGTACTTTCACTACGAATTTGCTCGAAAATTACACTGAGCAGCAGGAAGTGAGGTGAATTTAGAATCTCGTAAGTGTGGGGCCGAAATGGGAACTTGGTTTTCCTGTAGTCGCAACTTATAGCGTTAGCATAGGAAGAAAACATCATCTGAATGCACGTCATTTTTTATTAGAAGATTTAAAATGTTAGCAGCAAATAAATACAAAATGTCTTAGAGAGGAAATTTGACACACATTTTTTCCCAGCTAAATACCAGATAGTGATAAATTCATTCCATTAGTGACTAACGTATATTCTGATACAGGAGGAAACAAAACAGAAAACGCTACTATTTCTCTCAAACATTCAAAGACATGCATGGCAAAGAAGGGAAATTCAACACAAGCATTCGACAAGCCTTGAAAACACCACATATCAAGCACATATCCAAGCAACATAATAGAGCATACAAATGCCGTTTGCGGCTCATGCAAGAGAAAGCCTGAAAGCTACAATCAAAGTACCTTTAAATAAGGCGCCAACCAACTTTATAATGAATTCATTGATTTCAACACAGCCTAGCTAGGCGATGAATTAGAAACAAGAACTAGAATTTGAAACAAGAACCAACACCAGGGGCCACGGCTATAAGCTAAAAAATTTGCGCTGCAACTTCTCCACGCGACAAAATTTTTTCTCGCTTCGAATCACCGACATGTGGAACAGCCTCCCCGATGACATCGTTGGCGCTGCAAGTATGAACGCGTTCAAGAACAGACTAGATAAAGCTATGGAAAAATATATGTTCAGATTTGAAATGCCTAGTTCCTTATCGAACCCAGTGGAAGTCTAGTAGCTACTTCAAACTATCGCCAGTCATGAAAAGATCCGATCAAATGATACGAGTTTAGATCTATGAACAAGGCACGAAAAGGAAAAGAATCGGCGACAGGCCACATCAGGCCTACATTTCAGCGCCGACATCATTATGTTATGTTTGTTATGTTATGAAAGGTGTGGCAGAAAGATGAGCATGAGCTAAAATGAAATAACGAGCAGCCCTATTGCACAGCACATACACAAGTTTGATGACTGAGTAAGTATACAAGCTATATCATATGAAATAAAAAAAGGTTGAATTAATGTAGAGTTTAAATACGCAATCTTTGTGGATAAAAGAAATTAAATAAATTCGTGAATATTGTACTACGCTTGCCGTACAATATAGCTTGCTTAATTTTTATCTTCATAAGTAGAAGTAGCAGAATAAACTTTAAACAAACAGAAAGTCATTTCAGTGCTTCAAATTTTACATTTTTCGCGTAGTAGTATCAAAGAATCAAAACAAAATAAAGATGATTTTGAACACAGGAAAATATGCTTGTATGATCTCTACTCTTAACAAGATTTCTGATAATTTGAAGCAAAACACAGATAATGGCAATCGCTCGCAGCGATTCCAAGTCTCCGAATGGGCACCACTGAACGTTACGTTTTTCATGCACTGTAAGAATCATAGAAGTTATCGCCATCTGGAGTTCCGTGCCTCGGTAAACGAGTCCGAATATACGACTCGATACTGAAGCCTTTGACGCTCGCCTACGATGCCGTCTAATGTAGAAAATAAAAATGGCCAGTCAGCACGCAAACAGTGGTTTGATTTAACATTCGTATAAGATTTTCAAATTAATATTGAGAGAAGTGATCGTGAAGAAAGCACGCACTGGTTTCGCTAGACCTTTATAAAAGGAATAAGGATACGGAAAATGTCCAATGAGCACTTGGCTGGCTCGTGCCGAGAACCAGTGGTTTTATTTTCTCAGTGGTTTTACTTACTCCAGCTCCGAAACTTTGTCCAACAATTAAACAGAAATTACTTTAAGATTTCATGTCTGAAAAACTGCAATGGCATATTAGTCTGAAATTCGTAAACACTTTGAGGTAAAATAGTTTTGAAACATTGCAGAGCCATTCAACTATTAATTTCAATTATGGGTGTATCTTTTAGATAAAGAAAACTTACTTAACTCAGCGTTACCTTTAACTAATGGGTTCATACGGATCAAACGCGATCAATTAATGCATTATATCTTCCGCGGTCTATAATAAGACATGAAGAATTTCAAATTTTTAACTGTCAAAACTGTGTATTTTTCAATAACTGTCAAAGTGCAGTGTTATGCCCATGAGCTCCCCAGAATTCCGATCAACAGTTATGTTCGTCAGAAAAAGTGCAATTTCAATTTTCTCTTCTCACCGATAAATATTGCGTACCGGTGCAGCAGATGCAATAAAGATGAGGCGAATAACTGCCAGGACGAAACTTGTACGCAAGTGTTTCAGGTTAAGGTTAGGTTAGGTTAGGTTTTCATACCGAGTGGCTGGAAAATAGAGACAGGATAGCCAAAAATGTGCAACGTTTGTAGATAAATGAGCACTAATGATGGTAAAAGGGGCCAAAAAATTAACTAAAAGAAGGATTGAATCAGAAAATAACTCACAGGTAATTGAGTGGTCACAGCAACAATTGACCACTTCTGAGTGGTCAATTAGTTGAGTGGTCCAAGCAACAAACATAACAAATAACAAAGCAAAAGCAATAGATAAGAGTTTGTTCTATCTCAGGAAATTCGAGTCAAAATACGCTAAAGGTCGAACATTCTTCAAATATTCGATCAATAACAAGTCGACCTTGCCCTTTGACTCGAAATAAGACCACAATTTTGAAATAAATTTCAATGTTCAAGCATCAGACGAACAGTAGGATTAAAAACAACAACAAACCCTGAACTGTACGAATGCTTACCGCACCGAAATGTTTTATAGACTGCTGAAGTCTATAAATGTCTCTCGTTCCGTAGTCTCACCTAATCAGCTCAAATTTTGTTTTATTGCGAGTGAAAATATTCAACAATTATTTCAAAATACCATGAATTCATGTCGGCTTTGCGTAGTCTGCCACGCGTCTATACAGATATGAAAACGCTCCGACTTAGCCCAAACATCTCTCTCAAGACCCTCTTATGAAAATGCGTAGTCTGACCAAGACTCATCTTTCAATTCAACAATATCACATGGACTAGCCCAATCACGTCTTTCAACGCAAACACGTCGTCTGGCACTAACAACAACGCCACTTCACATCCATGCAATAGGAACGACGCACGAGAACCGACGTGCAATTCGTATGACCACAAATTTCGCAGCGGAGAAGAACGGCTCGTCATCGCACCCGAAAGCGAGTGCGATCGATGAGAGTTCTGACGCTTCTTGTGGACGAAGTAAGGCTTCGTCGTCACGTAAACTTGAGCGAACCTCTCACGTATACCCTCAACATTTTTCTTGCGACAGTCGTTCCAATTTCTCCGAAGTCTGGAAATGCGCGACGTCTGGCCGTATGTAGAAATTGGTGAGGAAATACCATTGCTTTCTATAAGGTGAAAGAAAGGGAAACATGTACGTGTTGGTCGTGCGTGCACAGTTACGTAGAAACTTGGTCGCTAAATGCACTATGAAATATATTGCGATACGATACACCACATGGTAGACGACCCATACTTATGGATTGTAATTTCAAATTTGTTGGCGAAAATGTTGCACTGGCAAACAGTGTGAAAAGCTTATCCTTCTTCAAGATTCATGACGGAACTGAATTACATTAAAAAGACAAAGACTATAGAAATGCCCTCGCCACGTTCATATGGTAGCCACACGGTCCCTTAAGGTCAGTTCGATACAATGCAAGCTAAGGAGGCGATAGATTCTCACTTTGGAAGTAATTTAAATCACGAATATTATAACAATAGGTCAATGCCCGATCAATTACAATTTGCGACCGAGCTCCAGATTGCTAAGCTGAGGATGGAAATCTGGTTCCTTGAATTTATCTAGAAATATTATTTCTGATGCGCATTTGAAGCAATACATATAAAGGAATTACTCGTACTTTCAAACTAGTTGCAATTGCAGACGAACGTTGTTGTAATTGTTGTAATTAAGACAACGATTACAATTATCCTTTCCAAATATTGCCCTTCCAAAATGTTGTAATTTCACTTTCCAAATATTTCACACTTGCTTTAATAATAGTACAACCAAAGTTCAACAAATTTTTCTTTGCGATTTGCCATAAGTAGCAGCATATTCGTAGTTTATTCGTACCTATTTGAGCTCATTTCTGCAATCCAGTTTGCCATTCAGAGAATTAGCTCCTGCATTACGGGAACTTGATGAGACCTCCCACACGGAAATGGATTAGAAAGTCTTTGTATGGAAGCAGAATAACCCCAAAACGCCATGCAAATTCTTCACGCATTCCAGACTACGCGGGACAATGCAGATGGGGAGAAGGTGCTTTCTCGCAGCTCCGGTTTCTGTGCAAAGCGGAGCTTGGTAGAAAATATATATTTTGTAGGGAAACCAGAAACTGGGAATTACGAGAAATTATATAAAGACAACAACTACAATAACTCAAACTCAAAGCAAGTTATATAACCTTTATCTGAATAAGATGATTGGAAATAATATCTTTAAAAATATTGAAAAATTGCATAATGTAGATTTGAGATGATTATTTCAATGCACATTGTTCAGATGGCAGCTGGTAATTATAACAAACAATCAATAAAACGATGACTTCTTCAGTAAGGATCATTATGAATAAGCTTTGCGGATTATCATACACAACATGCCGAAGACTGGCAGCAATCGAGGAGTATATACTATATATTGTATATATACTATATATTGTATATATACTATGTATTGTATATACTATATATTGTATATATACTATATATTGTATATACTATATATTGTATATATACTATATATTGTATATACATTGTTAAATAATAATGATATCACATGGCGTCGTTCCATATGGAAGCATTGTTAACATATTCAGTCCAGACTTTTAAGGCTAGTGGTTCCATAGCTTCAGCCCACTGAGCTTGGATATCCTAAATTGAAAGGCATACCTTGTTCTTCGTAGCTCTCACTTCAATATATTCAACTGAGCACTCCTTGCGTCGTAACATACAAATGCAAAACAGTTCTTCCACTGCGTAACTAAATTAAAAGTTCATCAGGATTCAGTGCATATTTCACAATAATTTGGTAAATAAAATTGAGTTCAAATATATCTAGGAGCCTTAAAGACAAAGCAAATTTGGGTATTGTTCACAGTGATTCCAAAACTTTGATATCATCAGCCCCCAGTTGGCTAACGCAAAGTTCAGATTTATGAATATTTTTTGATAATATGACTCAATTTGTATTATACTCAGTAAAATGAACAAAAAATAGGGAAAATTTATCAAACTGGTTGCAATTTTTTTCACAGAGATGATCAAAGATCATTCAATGACATTACTTAACTCGAGCTTTAAATGAGTGTGCGTTGTGTCGTGCGTTTATCGTCATTAGTTTAACTTTAAGCGCATTATTAGATGTATATTAATTTAGGAAGAATTAAACCATTTGTATAACGATAAGTTTGATAAGTAATCAAGCATTTACTAATTAAATTACACAATTCTTTATAATTTTCAAGAGCCTACTTGGAGGTTTTCAATTTGAACTTTAAAAACATACTCTCGGGAGTTTCAATATTTCGATAAATTAATTACGTTTACCTCTAGACACCCAACGATGGCAATCAGGGGCCATACTTTCAAAACTCGCTAAGTGAACGTATGTACTTACGCTCTAAATTCTTGTCTACAATTGGTGGATTTTGCTCGAAAGGCCGTCAATGATTGGCTGATGAACTTACGATCTCTTAACTTTTTTTGAAAGTATAGGCCCTGGACGACGCAAGATCGACTAAAGCTTAGCCTAGATCATGACGTAGGTCTTTGGTATGGCAGAGGCCTGCAAGCCTCCCGGCCGCTCCGTTATAATGTACACTTTCTCCGGCGGCACACATGACTCATTTATTTGCCCTTTCTCACACGCAGTGCCGTTCCCACGGGAGCACTCCACGTTTGTATTTGTAAATAAAACCATAACAAAAGCCAAGGACAATTGCATCGGAATGGCTCCATTGTAAACTACTGTTTCTGATTCTTTTTATATTAGACGGTCTGCAATGGGCAATTCTAAGTGTAAACTGCAACTGGCAAACTAAGTGTAAATTTCTAAGTGTAAAATGAATGCTCTTCGAATGTCGCCTCAAATAAATTGAAAACGAACAGAATAACCCCCTAATGACATGAGAACTGCGCCGCACTGGAAATAATTTACATTTACTGCAACTATGGAAGAAGACGTCGAAAATCGAATTCCTTTGAAGAACAAGATGATCATAAATATGAGTTAGTAAATATCGTTATGCATGAACATCTTAGCAACGAACCAAATATATTCATGAAAAGATTGGAATTTTCAAGAAACTTGAAGTGCCCTTAAAGTTCATGAGAAAGTCACGATAAAGATTGCGTAAATCTGCCAAGCAAGTTCGTCGTAGCCCGACCGAGGGAAAGCAGACGCTCCCTTGCCAAGGGTCACCGCCCATGGAAACGGGGCTTTCACCCAACGTGCGCGATGACGACATCAAAAAATCTTGACGCAAAACAATAGAGCACTAAAGCAATAAGATAATAGGCAGACATGACTACTATATTAATAATTCGATCTTGGTACATCGTGTTGAGGGTATAGAACTCAACATATTTGGGGATGTGAATTTATGAGTAATCACGAGGTAATATGGTATTTATAGCAAATACAGTCAATAAGATATAAACCTAATCTGTTTGGTTAATAAAAAACGAGTAACTCCAACGATTGGGTGATGGAGGTGGATGGAATTGGGCGGATGGAATAGAATTATGCGTACCTTCAAACAAGGTGGGCTGAGATAGCATACTAGCTATCGAGATCGTCGAGTATGACAGATTAACTATAGTAGCCCAAACCGTTGGCATAATAAACTAATCGGTACCTCCAAATCCAACGGTAAGTTTACTAGAGTAGTGAGAAATTCTAACTATTATATTCATAAAAAATAATCACACTCTTGGTGTTATGAAATAATGTTTAACCCAGAAGGTTGGAGGTTATGTTTAATATAATGCATAACTCAGAAGTACTAAATAAACTAAAGATTGGAAGTAACAACGGGTAACAGGTAACATTAACCGGCGGGTAACTGCAACATGGGCACAACATTCCCACTCAAAGGGAAATGATGGAGAGTGGGAATGAAAGTTGCGACGATCATTTAGATTAAAAAAGGCATTAAGTCAGGAAATTAATGGTGAAAACGCATAAATATTGACAAGCGATAAAAAACGGGAAACATATCTACGCTTCCGGCCTTATGGTACGTAGTATCCATGAATTAATCTTTCAAATATACGTGGCACGGAAAGGCCGTACCATACGAAATCATCACGTATAGGGCAACTATGTCAAGCTATCGAGTGGTCTAACCTTTAAAAACTCAGTGTCTATGTGACACTGAGTCAACCATGACAATCAAAGATCTAAATGAAGATTTAAAGGTCGCGTTCGCAAAACAAGGCATTCGCATGTCTGCAGTGAGATTGACTGAAAAAATGGGCGACATCAAATGCGGAAAAGGGAATAAAAAGGCCGAAACTTAATATGGTTTTGAAGATAAATATTAACAAAATACACCAATTTTCTTTGTTTCATGACTGATACAATATCTTGAATACATTCGATAATGCAATTGGGGGCCTACAAAAAAGGTAACTAAACGGTGACTATACAAACGTTCCGACGGTGCAGAATTCAAGAATTTATCAGCATGAAGAAAATCAAGAATTATCAGCATTTCATGAATTATCTACATGAAGAAAATAGAAATGCTTCTATCTGCTGTTACTCAGCAGGCGGTGTTTCTGAAAAGATAAGTATTAGCAAAAAGAAAATAATAAAAATATTTGACTAACCAATGCCAAAGTGTTGATCAGGTGACATATAATAATTCAAGTAGAATGATTTCAACGACTAAAATTCCCAAAACGATAAATTTCAAGCACAAAGCTCAGTCAAAAAGCAGAAAAATCGTTAAAATGCAGCAAAGGTGTCGAATGCTACTGCCAACCAATTTTCTAAACTTTTATTTCATTTTCAAGAACGAATTAATTTAATTCATTATAGAATAATTTCTTCTTACCCAGTCAATATCCTATTTGCATGCGCGGGGTCTCGGGCTTTTGGCTAATTGAGCACCTACAAAATCCAAATTATTTTTGTTGAGTTTCCAACATTAATTAGTGTGACGTTGAAATTAAATTCACGTAAAAACTATTATGCATGAGAAATCAGTCAAATTCTGAGCATTAGTAGGGATTTTTGTGTGGGCGTAAGGCTGTGATGGCTGTGGCTGCGAGTGCCATGACGTGTAACTAGGTAACGGTGCATCAACACACCTTCTGCGCACGCTGCTGGCAACTCCCTGCCTGACGTGCTCTGCATGCGACCCTGCGTTTGATAACACCGCGTCTTGCACAATATCACTAATCAGAATATTGCACAATATCACAAATGAGAATATTGCACAATATTACAAATCAGAATACTACAGAATGTCACTAATCAGAATACTACTACAGAATATCACAAATAAGAATATTGCAGAATATCACAAATCAGAATATTGCAGAATATCACAAATCAGAATAATGCAGAATATCACAAATCAGAATATTGAAGCATATCACAAATGAGAATACTGCAGAATGTCACAAATAAGAATACTGCAGAATATCACAAATCAGAATATTGCACAATATTACAAATCAGAATACTACAGAATATCACAAATAAGAATATTGCAGAATATCACAAATCAGAATACTGCGGAATATCACAAATCAGAATATTGCAGAATATCACAAATCAGAATATTGCAGAATATCACACAAAATCAAGCTGCATGTTCAAAGAGTCGTCAGTATTATCAAAAATGTAATGAGAAAATGTTTTACAATAAAAACAAGATTTATCATAGAGGAAGGACAGCAGTAAATGTATTACCATTCAATCACAAAGCAAGGCTTCATTTATGTTATAATAATGGAAAATAACCTCAAGATGGGATAAAATCATCATGGAGCATCATCCAAACGCAGGTTCTCTGTTAGATTTACAATAACATGTTGAGCACGAAATGACGCAATTAACGATAACGCAAAATAATGTTATCGATAAATAATGTTATCGATTATTTTTATTTGCTGATAAAAAAGATCAAAATAGCAATGAAGACAAGGTTATTTCTGTCGCATCACAATAATTAAATAAATCTCAACGCAATTACGACAATCAAAGTATGACACAATTTCGAACGAATAAATTCCAATAGGATCGAACGATTAATTTCTAACGTCGAAAAGCATTAACCTTTTGTAAATCTAAGGAATGCAGCAGTGTTATATTGTCTCAAATTCAGCTCGGTCGACGTTCATCGTGACACAAAATTAGTATGGCAACCTGACGAAATCTCAACACAATAGATAGCCAGCAGCCATGTACATCGTAACTCCACAACTGCCGATCGCCCACGTATACAAGCTTTCGACGGTCATGCTGAAATGCGCAGCTTCTTCTTATGCGGGCAAGAACGGCAAGTAAGACTTGAATGGAAACTATCAAGGGCCGACCGGAAAGAGCGGAAAGAAGCACGCAAAAAGAAACAATTGCTAGCAAGCGGAAAGCAAGCAACTCATCAAAAATTAGGCAGGTAGTGCATATGTGCATATAGGAAACATGATAGTTAGATAAATCATCATAATTAAATATTAATGGTTATCATCTGAACATGATATAACATCTCGTTCTTGTTCTGAAGTTCAACGGTTAAAGTATTTAATGTATTTAAAAACACGTAAATCGTTATAAACAAAACTTCTAAATAATTCAAAATAAAAGCACTATTCTGCCGAATTTTCAATGCAGCAAAAATTTTTCAGAGAATGTATGTTCGTTATCGAGAAAAAAAGCAAAACCATTTTCGATTGCACATCGTAGAATTCGAAATATCGAAAGGTATTATTAGATTTCGAGCGAAAATCATATAGAACCTAACACACAAATTACTTAAATAAAGCAGTAGAAACATTCGCAGTCAAGATTCGAATCGAGAATCAGGCACCAGAACAGTCTTTTTTTTCAAGTCTCGGTGCCGACGAACGGAGGATCAGGCAGAATCATGTCAACATTTCTTTTATGAGTGATAATTTCCCTTCCCACGAATTGGGGCATATTTCCTGCCAGCCTCAATCGCGGGGTTAATTACGCCGTCATACGAGTTTTGGGGGCTTGAATTAACCCATGCATGGTCTAGCGATGGCGGGTTGAAATATTTGGCGAGACCAATATATCGTTTTGAATTTCAAAAAGATGTCGGATTAGAGATGTCGGTATTAAGTTCCAAAATCTATAAAAATTCATGCATTCAGTGTATGAAATTCAGCCAAAATAACACATTTGGCCAAAATTTGTTTCTTACTTTTTAGATTTATTTAGAAAAACTTCAACACTCATAAATAAGTTTCCAAATGTATAAAAATAGAATATTACATGAACACAGAATTAGTTGACAATTTAGCTGATGCTAATCGACGTCAATCAGCGCAAGCGCGCTGGTATAAATGCAGCCTCATCTTTTCCCGCTGCTTCCGATGCCGCAAAACAGTGTCAAAATTTCTTGCCAACATTTCTGAGGAGGAGGGGTAGGCCTGAGAACTGTTATACCTTGAGCAGCACTTCCTCTGCAGCACTGCAGCAGCAGACCTGCAGCTTACTGCTAGTGAGCACAACCAGAGACCTGCAGCGTACGGTGAGCGCAGTAGCAGACATGCTGCAGACACGAAATTCACATCAAGTGCAGCAGCAGACACGCAGTTCACAGCAAGCGCAGCAGTAGACACGCAGTTCACGGCAAGCGCAGCAGCAGACACGCAGTTCACAGCAAGCGCAGCAGCAGACACGCAGTTCACAGCAAGCGCAGCAGGAGACACGCAGTTCACAGCAAGCGCAGCAGCAGACACGCAGTTCACAGCAAGCGCAGCAGGAGACAGGCAGTTCACAGCAAGCGCAGCAGCAGACACGCAGTTCACGGCAAGCGCAGCAGCAGACACGCAGTTCACGGCAGGCATCACGCAACCAAGCGTACGCGCGTACAGCGAACTTGCGACTCACGCGTGGTGCGAGTCTCGCAGAAATAAGCGCCAGTGAGACCGGTTAAATTTGAAGGCACGCGGTAATCGATAGCTATTAAGCCATGTGTTTTAGGCCCGGTTGCGTTTATAGCGCGTGTTGTTCCAGTAAGTTTCGTTTATTATTCACCGATGTTACCAAATTCAAATTATAATAGGCGTATGAATAGGTATGATATACTTTATTGCAGATCATGAGTTTTCTTTCAATAAACAAAACCTACAGATAACCATAATGCTTCAAATATAATTAACATCAGTACCGTATTAAACTTTCCCATTCCACCGCCTAGCGATAAAGGCGGGCATTAAAACATTGCATCAGCATAAATTAGCGATGCAAAACGGAATAAGAGAAAAGTAAGATCGAGAATGAAAGGTTAACGCGCCTCATGCGTAGGCTTTCTAAACCTGGCTTACGCAATACGGGCAGCGGGGCCTCAAGGCACGACATTCTTTCGCAGCAGAACATAAATTTCTATGCAGACACACACCATGCAACATTTCTTGTCAACTTCAACGAACCCCGAGGTTGGAATAAGAGAAGCATATTGGAAGAAGATTCTATCACGATGGTATCCTCATTTTACTTTCGATTAAACCACGAGTCTTTTCAAATTTAACAAGGGTTTTCATTGCAAGGGGAAATGCATTTGCTCGGCCTATACGCCTATATTCGATAGGTGCTGATTTTCTCTCTTATCAAATTTCTAAAAAAATAAGTTTAGAACACCACTTATAAGATTAAGTGAATCAGAAACAGTATATTTACACATATCTAAATAGCTAACAACTTTACTGGTTCATTTATATCTCGGTTTAAGAAAGGTAAGAAATATATTCTTGAGAACTGCATGCTATGATCGTCAGTGAAAGCTTCCATTCAGAGCGCGAGACAGACAGCGCAAGACAAGCTCAAACTACAACCTATTAAATTTACCTCTTATGAACCAAGAAAACCTGCTATATGTATCCTTCAGTTTAGCCTACCTACTACCTTCGCCTAGTTTATTACTAGTTCTTCGTTTAGCTAACTAAACACAACTACCTTTCGCTTAGCTTACTAAATACAACTACCTTTCGCTTAGCTTACTAAACACAACTACCTTTCGCTTAGCTTATTAATTACAACTACCTTCGCTTAGCTAACTAAACACAACTACCTTTCGCTTAGCTTACTAGACACAACTACCTTTCGCTTAGCTTACTAGACACAACTACCTTTCGCTTAGCTTACTAAACACAACTACCTTTCGCTTAGCTTACTAGACACAACTACCTTTCGCTTAGCTTACTAAATACAACTACCTTTCGCTTAGCTTACCAAACACAACCACCTTTCGCTTAGCTTACTAAACACAACTAACTTTCGCTTAGCTTACTAAACACAACTAACTTTCGCTTAGCTTACTAGACACAACTACCTTTCGCTTAGCTTACTAACCACCACTATCTTCGCCTAGTTTACTACTGGTTCTTCGTTAAGCTTACTAAGCACCACTACTCTTTACCACACTTGAATTTCGTAAATTTTACGTTCCTGCAACGAAGTTGAAGCCTTTTTGCGTTTATTTTGCGTTTTCAATTAATACGTTTTAAATTCTAGAAAAATATCTTGATTTCGAAGGCTTAGTAGAGCATCGTTATGAATAAATACATCGTTACTGCAGCACTAATAGAAATAAGTGAGGGACGAAAGCATGCCTTCTGCGCTATTATTTTTGCGTAGAATAACCTATAAGCACAGTAAGAGGTCACCGCGCAAGACTCGTGAACGCATGAATAACTTAATTCAAAGGAGCATTCCTCGCTAAATACACATTTTTATGCGTAAATGACCTACACTATCAATTTAAGGGGAATATAAGTTCAGTATTTTAAATTGGAATGCTTCGTAAATGAGTGGCAGAAATGCGTAGCAGTGTTCGTGTGTGGTCGGCTGACGAGCGCACATAGGTAATCCGAGTTCAAAATACAGTACAAATATTACAGGAACGCAGTCAGCTCGCTATAGAAACTGCTAACCTCATAATAATAAGATGACGTATCAGGTAAATTTTAAACTTGTAACATTTACTTTATTTTCAACTATTTTTAATAGTATAGTTTGGAATAACAATTTTTTTAAATTTTCACAACGATCGAAGGCATCTCGTTCAAATTCTGTCTTAACAAAAATGAAAGCATGCGTTTTAAACTCGCTCGTATTTTAAAGTCAGGGTATGTATAAATTCTATATTTTTTTCGATCAGCAAAAGGGATTATTTCCGAGTTCCAGGCACGGATCTCTATAGACTGGTGTGCTCTTCTCGCGTGCAAATGAGAGCTATATTCATTAATTTCATATATGAATGAAGCTTGAGTCAAGTTGTTTGTTAAAAAGTGAACGTTTCTTTGAAAATAGACTATTTCAACAGAATGGTCACTAGCTACCTTACATATGGCTCGTTCATTTATGCAGCAGAGAATGATTCAGCAGGAATCAAATTTATAGCGAAGTGAACGTCAACTAAACGATGCAAGTAGCAGGAGGTTCAGGGTAATACTTTTCAAACTTATGATCTATAGCATTAATATGAAGATCAACCTTTCAGTCAGCTCAGTGTAAATGCCTCATAATAATAAAAAAATTTTGCAACACAAGAGGTCAATCTATTCATTTTTTCGAGGTATCAATATAAATAGCGAAAAAAATCGCCACGCAAGAATAAAAATGTTGCACTCGAAACCTGTAGAGGAATACATTAAACTACGCTAAAAAGAAGGAATGGGGAATCAAAATAAATTTTATAAAAATAAAATACAATATTGCTAGTCACAAACATCACTCCGGACAGTGAAAAATATTTACTTCACATATAGCAGTACCCGACACAAAGCCGAGGTTTCGCCCACCTCACGTTGTACATGGCATGGAAGTAGTCGGAAAATGAGCGTCTACGTTGGTTTAAGCAATACAGCGTCTATAGACACGCATGACTGGGCATTCCTTAGCGAGATTTGCACCCCTGCCGAGAACGACGCAGAGGCAGGACGGCGCTGTGTGTACGAGGCAATGGAATGCTCCGACTTCACATTGAGGAAAATTAGATTGAAATTTCAAGTTTGCTGAACAATTTTAGTGGGTGCGTATATAGTTATAAGGTATACGTTATCAAACTTTCTTGGTTGTGAACTTGTGAGGCTTTAGATGCGATAGAAATTTATGCTGGGCAGTGATTGTGGCAGAGAAGTTGCGAGTGTAACATGTGAATGACCTTCAAGTTGTTAGTTAATGGGCATGTATTTGAGCGGCAGACTTGAATGAATTTTATGGAATGTTGCTGAGAAGAGCAAGCTCAAGGCACGAGCCAAGGCAAACATGAATCACAGCCGCAATGAAAGATAACGACAAGTCAAAATTGTTAAGTAATCTTTTTATTTATTTGAATTCGAAGCAAATTACGACTTCGGAGTGACATTGATAGATTAAAGTTCTCGCACACGCGAGAATTGCTTCACAAAAACTGTAGCAGGAAAAAACCCTTCAAAATCATAACATGAATTGACAAGTGGTATATCGAACATTTTGAATATCTGAGAGACATAAATTTCATGATACATGAATAAAAAATTGTAAAAAGAACAGGAGCATTATCGAACTATGAAATCGTTCCGAACAGGAACTGAACTGAGAACTCTAATGGATACATGGAACTAGACTCTAGGAACTTTTATAGGAGCTTTACTCGGTAGAATATTCACGTACATATATAGGCCTCTTTAGTGCTTAGTTGACGAGGCGTAGCCTTTTGAAGCTTAGGTGCTAATGAAAGATGGCAGCTTAAGGCTTCACTGGGAAAGGTAATCTGATTGAGAAAAAAGTCGATGCTAAACACGCCGGAGAAGAAAGAAGAAGAGGAATGCTTTACATGGTTTTTATTGCATCGCGAGTCCGTGCCTCCTGCCTGAGCGTGCTGATAAATAGTGATCACATTTGCCATGGTTCGTTTACAAGCTACAATGAAACACTTTAGCCGTTCACCTTGAATGTACCAGCAACATTATACATGTTATCAAACGTGCATCGAAATAGGTTAAAATTCAATGCACTATTTTCAGACCGAACACGTAGTTTTACAAATAATAACTCAACAGAAGCAACTTCTGAGCAGTGCATGATAATTATCGTTTCTCATAGTGGAGTGCATAGAGTGGAATCGTTCAGCATAACTTCTATCTAGCAAAAGAACGAAATTCATTACGTTAAAAATGAATATTTTATCGCTACATGCATTTATATTTATTTATTGCCATTTCAACTGAAAGCTTCGTCGCAATATTCATTAGTTAAAATAAAATAATTTATATTTTTGCCATATATAAATGATTAAATAACAGCAAGAAATGAAGAACATTTGCAGACAATAAATGCCAAAGATATCAAGCATTACCCCGCAGACTCCGTCACCCGGTGTTCACTCAATGGCGCTCGAGTTCCGCTGTTAAAGCTAAACAAGTTCAAAGAGACCGAGCTAATTTTATTTAAATTCATACCAGCATAGACGAATTCCAAGATCGGTTGGAAGGATTTATGCAACTAAAAACCAAGCCTGCATCCTGGAGTGAAAGTTTAATTGTCGTGTCCATATGAGAGGTTTAAATTTCACACTTATGGGAATATCTTGTTTCATTTTAAATTCGATTAACCCATCCGATATATAAATACATTATATTTCGGAAAAGTTGTTCAAACGACCTCTCTTTAATGTGGTCATTACTTCCTAGGTCCATTACTTGCCGCTGAAGTTAGGGCAAATAAAGAAATTACAGTAAGCCTATGAGCAAATTTTAATATTTCTTCGAAATGAAGTAAAATGAATTTTAGGTTGATAACCGCCGGGTCTACACTCGTGAGCAATAAAACTCGTAAGCAATATAACGTCTTCCCAGTAATACACAAGCATCAGCAACGGATTTGGACGTAAATTCATTTACGTATACACATACATCAGCAACGGATTTGGACGTAAATTCATTTACATGCATAAATTTATCACACGGCTGCGTTACCTACTTCATGGATCACACACGAGTCCATTGAAATAATATTCTCTTAAAGCAGGTACGGAGACAAGAATGTGCACACTCCAGCTATACAACAAAGCTCAGAATGTCGGTCGTCACGCCGAGGTGTGCCATGCATGCAGTCTCAGGAACTGCACTCCACGACGCACGCCATTGTTGACACGTCATTATCAATCAGAGACAACAATCTCTGTTGTCTATAGTATACACTACATGATAAGACAAATATTAGATTCTATATTAGTTTAGATGATAAGACAAATATTAGAAATAAGACAAATCAGAGACAACAATCATAAGGTCTGGACGCGTTGGATGCATATGCGAGTGGGGACGGAAATTCGTGTAGCCATTGTTTTGAGACGAAGGAAAATGTTAGCGATCACTGCAACATTTGTATTACTTCAAGTAATACAATTGAGGAATTGAGTATGAACGCTCAAGGTCGTTTCAGATTTGTAATTTTTACCCAGATTTTTTCAAGGAGTTATCAAGAAAGAGAAAAAAATAAAATATATTAGGGAATTATGTCAGTAGTGGAATATATATAGCACGCTTTCCAGCTTTTAGCATTTTACAGGCTCTCGTGTGTTTGATTCATGTCGTATAGATCTGATTACGAAGTTTTAAGTTATTTAAAATTGGATGCATATTGAACTCAATAGCTTTTCAGAGAGCGTCATGGTTGCCGGATGGCAAAATTATAATACGGCCGAAAAATTCATTGCCGGCCAAATTTTAACATTCATTGCTAAAAATGTAATTTTGTAATTTTATAATTTCTGATGTATCAATTAAGTTTCTCGTTTCATATTCGTTGAGAAATACAACTAGTATTAGGCCATCATGAATTTTGCCGGCCAACGCATTTGAAAAAAGGCCAAAATCGTAGAATTTCGCCGGAAAAAGACTCTCTGACAATCCAGTAGAGTGCACACAGTTTTCATGCAAGAGTACTAAAGTTACGCGCGCAAAGTGCAGTTGTTCCCGAACGGTTTGTAAACACTCCAATTTAAATCCACATAAATTGTCATTTATGGCTGCATCCTAACGTGAGCGATACTTAGAATTTCGACAGTCATGAGCAGGAAATAAAACTCAACGGACGGAAGGAAACGCCGAACAGTAAACAGCTGGCTGCGATTGCGCTGCGCCTGCTTGAACTTCAACACTTCTCAAACACTTTCTCCTGACGCAGTCGGAAGTGCGAACCAGTTCCTCATACGCGCACCAACGAAAGTTCTCGATACAAGCTCCCAACACAATCTGAGAGCTGTGCTATGTACAGCAATAATGACCCTGCTAATGATCCCGGGACTTATCATACAATGGATCAAGGAATTCCGTATACGGGAAATAAATAACAAGCACTACGCAATAGCACTCCACACTCCACGAACTTCGCTGCAATGCACTTCTAAAAACTATAACCAGTAAACCTATATTCGCTGAAACTGGACTGAAATTAATGCAAAAATGCATACATTCCATACTGACAAACACGAAGCAAACAATGTAATCCACGCCAAGTTCGCCAAGTTGCCCGAAGCGCCAAATGAATAATTACCGAGTGACATTTCGACAGTTGTGACTAAAAGCTTGCAGTCAATCGACACGATCCATTTAACGCAGTTTATGTTATAGGTCACATTTAGGCAAACTCGGCAAGCGAAATCGAGCGACATAATATACGTACCACACTTCAAATTTTGCTTCGCTAAACCAAGAAAGTAACTCCTTTTAAAGAATGGGAGAAATTTTATACTACTTCTGATTATATAGTTAATTATAACATGGAAAACGAAAGGCTTTAATGCAACATCTCTGAGCAAACTCGACAAAAATATGAACATTGAACAATCGTTGTCAATGTGTGCGCTTGGTTACGGTGACTTCTTACATTATTCCCGTACGTACACCATCTTATGATGCCTACCGTGTATTGATGAACATTAACAATAATTAACATAAGGGATAACGAAACATATACTCATGTTTTATAATTTTCATTTTATTATAAGAAGAATGACACTCATTAACATAAGGTTAGCTTCATTGACTAATATATGAATTTTTATTCGAATAGTAAATAAATGCATAAAAATCATTGTATTTTGGATGCTTCAATGAGAACATTACCCTTTTTATTATAAAACCAAATTGATATTTCAGTAAAATCATAGTAACTTGAAACATTTAATTCATCGACTAATTCCAGCTAGAGGTCCGAAGTGCAGGGAAAATTCTATCATTGCCTTCGGATATTTCCAGGAGCCAAACGAAATTACAATGATAATTTTCAGGGCACGATTGCTACATGAACTGCACGCACGTATCGGCTTCCTGCTACGGTGGGTGTTGCTGCTACGGTGGGTGTTGCTGCTACGGTGGGTGTTGCTGCTACGGTGGGTGTTNCGGGTGAGATGGCAGTAGTGCCGTATGATGTCGCTAAGATCGCGGGTGAGATAGCAGTGGTGCCGTATGATGTCGCTAAGATCGCGGGTGAGATGGCAGTAGTGCCGTATGATGTCGCTAAGGTCGATAGCGCTACAGGGCCGCAGGTCTCATATGAAGTGTGATGAATCTCACGCAGACAGTATAGCTTTCACTATATCGAAGTCGAGGGCCAGCAAGCACTCGAATTGTTTTCCATTTAGACGTCGCAGTGAAAATCTTCTTTGCTATTATGACCAAGTTCAGTTATCGTAGCACACGCAATTTTAGTCATTACCGTTTTAGAAGCATGGCTACAAATATCCCTAAGTGACATTATCTTCAAGAATTGCGACAACGGCATCCCAAATTTGATAAAAACGAACTCGGTATTAATTAAGTTGAGCCACAGATTGGTAATGAATAAAAATTATTGGAATGAGATTGACGCCATTAATTTGGACCTATACATCATATAGGAGCAAAAACTAACATCGATTTACAACTGAAAAGATAGCAATGATATGAAATTTTAGCAAAACTCTTTGGACAAGAAATTTCAGAATCGCTCATCAACAAATATATATTCCATTTCCCCGATAATTCTACTTGCAAATAATTCAGATTTTGTCTGGGGTGAAAAAATGACTACGTCGCTTCCTGGAGAAAAGCCCGTGCACTACTCCCCGATCGTGAGCCCGGAAATGAATCAAGGGAACTATTAAGGTCCAATAATCAAATGGAATTGCGTGCGGATGACATTTGAGCTGCAGGAACCATCACAAGTGATATACCTTCTCGAACTATCCTTGAGTCTGGCAGTGAATTTAAGAACGAAATTAGTTATCCAAACCTGTTGTTACATAGTGGATTAAGTCTGAATTCGTGTACGCAAGGTGATTAGATTAGACCTCACAGGCAGCGATTGAGAATTCAACCAAATCTAACAAACGTTCGATAAGGCCTGCCAATCCTTCTTCCTAAATTTGAATTTGCATGCGTCACATTGGCGAGTGACGTTTAATAGGCCTAAAGTTAGTACAGACATTTCCAAGCATTTCATTGATAACACTGACCAGTTTATATCAAGATCGATTTTCAAATATTTTTGGAAGACGAAAAAGTCGGCTCGCAACGCCAGAAGATACGTTTGTCTACATTTCATAGTCCCGTAACTACATTCAATGATCCCAATTAGTTTCACAACTTGAACATCGAGTCAATTTCTGGTATAAAATTAGGCACCCACGTCTGATAAAAAAGTAAACAGCGAATACTCGATGGCATTTAAACAATGCTGTCGCACAGTCCGCCCGACTGCCTTGAACTCTGAACTGTTGCGAGCCTTTTTATTGCAATAGCAAGGAAGGTCGTTAGCTGCAAGCAACAGATATCCGAGACGAAAATATTGCACAGTGCTAGGCAGAACTAAGGATAAGTCACGAGAAGAAAGACGTATGTAATGCTAGACATTTACATCCCAAAGCGCTACTAAGGTTGGTTCAGTTAGAAATTATTTCTAGTAAGTTTGATTCTTTGTTATAATTTTTAATTAATTAACAGACGTTAGTTGTAATTATAATTATTTAGGAAATTTGATCAATGTCGCATGTATACAGCAGACGTTTAAATTATAGGTTTTAAGACCACAAATGCCAAGTCTGTAGTAAAATATTTTGATTTGAAGGAACAACGTTAGTACGTGAAGATCTGGAAGCCACTCTTACTCTTAATCTTTACAACTAATATAGGAACTTGGTCATATAATAATAAATATTATTGAAATAAACACACTCACCGTCATCGATAAATTCATCTTTTGAATAATAATCTTTGATTATTCAACAGTTTTTACTATTAACTAGTTCATGACACGGTAGCAAGTTGATTTAAATAATGCTTTAGGTACGTTTATGATTAAGTTCAGGATCGAGGATGGCGAGGAATAATGCCAATATTAATGCAAATTCAATCAGCTACTAGACCAGGCACTAGTAATTAGCAGTAACAAGGAATGGAGCAACCTCATCGGACAACGAAAGGCATTTTACAGACCAGTGCATTATCAGTAATTTACACTGTTGGATGACAATGACTCACTCGTGCACGAAATTACGAGCCATTACCATATTGCATATAGGTATATTAAGGGGCATACATTATACAACGGCATGTCCAATGATTTCCTTCTAGATAAAAATCGATCGTTGAGAGCAACAAGGTTTTAGTGTTAATACGGCTAAAAAATTGTATGGGTAAACGAGTCACCAATTGTACGCAAGTAAAGAAGCGAATAATTTAGTCTCCCCGCGACCAGATCTGTGTCTTGGAAGCGATGATAGCGTGTAATTTGAGACAGAAACCAAACGCTGAACGGGACGGCAACAAATGCAACTCATCTCACTTCTCAATTAAACAATAGATCACATAATTACCGTGTCAACACTCAACACACGTTCCAATGTAATTGGGTCATTACGACCAAACAAAAACGGACGAGCAAAAACACTCATCCTGATTGACAGCAATGAGGACATCAATAAACGAATGGATTTTAATCTCTCCTTTGTAACGCCGGAGGCTGCTAGCTTGTTCGGCCGTTCTGCTGTCCTTTAGGATGAAGCTGGAAAATATCATCCATTAAGACAGGAGTTCTCATTGAATATCTTAATTTTCATTGGTCGAAGCTGTGCTTACTTGGTCGTTAATGGGCTAGGAACCCTACTATTGCAGTAAACAATAAAGAATGTGGCCCAGTGGTTGGGGCAGGGTGGCCCAGTGGTTAGGGGCAGCGTGGCCCAGTGGTTAAAGTTAAGAGTACCAAGATTGACGCACTAGAGAGGCGCGGGTTCGATCCCAGCTCTGTTCGCCAGTTTCTGGTCAGAATCGGCAAGGAGGCGGTTAAGCACAGCAGAATTGTAGCAGTGCGTTGAGAGTTCGAGACCTCAAAATGCTGTGAATGTTCTGCGATGTTGAGAATCGGCGACAGGCCTACGGCCTAATAAACGCTGAAACCGCTATTATTATATTATTAATATAATAAACTATGATTAATTCCTTTACTGAAATCAGAGAGAAATCTCCACTGAAATAAATGAGATTGATGCTGATCCTTTTATGTTGTCGAGCAACAAAAATACTAGCACGCTCCGTCGTTGACATTGAAGTGAATTGCAGTGAACAATGAATGACAAAGCTCAAAGCAGAAATTATAGAGATAAAAAAATGTTTATTAACAAAGACTTAACGTTCGGTCATCCAATTACTTCAATACAACACATGATTGTCAATATAACATATAATTTGCAAATTTTTCAAAGGAAATATTTTGAAGCGTAGCATTCTATCCCATCTCCATGTGCACGCTCAATGCATAACGAAACTATATAAAGGTATTAGATAATTTATTTTTTGGACAGACAAAAGTTTTAGCGTCCTAAGGCCCCAAACATGCAACCGAAGAATAATGCTAAATGTATGACAAAAAAAAAAACCATTGCTTTAAAGGAGACCTTTTCTAATTGAAAATTGCTGCAAATAAATCTATTTGATTTAAATTGATAAATAAAAAAACATTGATTCATTATAATTGGATAATTCATTATAATACTTAAATTTTTATTTGTGTTCAGAAAACGGGCGAAAAATCCTGCAATAAAATTTTACGTACTCAACCACAAAAGTACAGAGTTTGGCCTCGATTTTTAAAGCTTTTGTGAACTTTAAGGGTAATTTTAATGAGCTTTATGTTCGCACAGTAGCGTGAGCGAGAGTGTGTTGCATTGCGGTACATTCAAGGCGCATAAGTAGAGCACGGCTGTGCACAAGCTAACCTAAATAAGCAATCGTTTGCCTGTGATTACCGTGACCAGCCAAGTCAACTTCTCACATGCAACCTTACAGCGGTTGTGCTCATGCACCCAGGCACGTCTACACAGAATGTCAACAGCGCAGTATTTAAATATAAATTTTAAATAATAATTAAAAATAATGAAGAACCTCTCAGATGCCCCAATTATATGGCAATGAAGGGTCTCTTACTATAGGAATTCGGTAAGACAGTAAACGCTAAGAAAATTTACCGTAGTTCCTGCGCAAAGCATTCGGAGACCAGCTCCAACATGAGTTTAAGAATTCTATAAGACAAGTATATACATACGTTATTGATTGTTTCAACCAATTTGCGCGGTGAACATCAAAACAAATTTAAAATTACCTAAATGTATTCAAATTTGAATTTCAACTGTAAAAATTTAGTTATAATAATTTATTATAGTTGCAGTGTAGAAGTTTAGAATTAATGCTGAATCTGGTCTCCGGAACATTTCCATTGAAAATGGTAAATTTGATAGTCATTTTCTTTGCTATTAATTTATTATTTAATTTATGATTTAACCGATCACCTGACCTTTAGAGTATTTCAAAGTTTTGCTGTTGTGAAACCTGAAACAATCATACACGTGTAAGGCTGAGATAGTCACAAGTAGACCAGGCACGGACCTACGCGGACGATAGGTTGCACGGAGCGTGGGAACAGCAGCCGCGTCCGACGTTATAGCGCGCAACCCACATACTGCGTGACCGCCGGATAATCGGACGGGTTCTTGGCTGAACTGCTGCATTCTTGCTGTATCGTAACGAGAATGCAGTTAAAAACAGCTAGATATCATATATAACCTAGAGAATAAATTACCCTAAGAAATTTATGTTTGAAATATGAAAGTCAAACGAAATAATAATTAGAAACGTGCTAATCGTACTTGACTAAGCTGAGTTACAAATCGATTTTAGCGGCATTGTAAGACTATTTTCATAATGAAGAACTTTTGCGCCCAGATTCAAAAACATTATCAAGTGCTCTCAAATAAATACAATAGATATGAAAAATTGTGATTAAATGCTAACTAGAAAAATTGAGCTATTAAGAAATTTTGAAACGTACATTCAGGTTGTTTGTTATTTAAATACATAATTTTTTAGATTTAACTTGCCCCATGCGTGTGGAACTAACAACAAACTTCGCAGCATAAACCAAGTGAGCAGCACTATTTTTATGCCGGTTTTATCCATAAATCTCTGCAGGGTGGTGGCGCGGACGCTCGTAAACAGGCTACCTACTAACAGACAAATATTCTTTCACTTCGGTCACGATTCTATTTCCAGTCATCTTCGGCCGTACTATCAAAACTCGTAGAGCAAACATATCAGTTTAAATACACGGTAGGTAGATTTCTCGTCTGTGATTGGTGAATTCAGCTTGAAAAGCCAACGGTGATTGGTTGACGAAGTTAGGAACTTGTAACTACTATTGATACTATGGTCCTCTGCTGCGAAGCATAAACTGAATGAACAGGAATAAAACGAAGAAAAAATGGCACAAAATAAAATGCTTTCAACCTCAAAGGCCCGACCTAGAAGATTATAATAAGAAATGCGGAATGACATAAATTAACTAGACAAATTTACTTATGTACCAGTTTACTCATCTCTTACTTTCATTCAAGAGTCACATCATTGATTCGTAACAAACCAGTAATAGAATCGAAGTAGAAAAATCACAAATAGATCCGAAGTAGAAAAATCAGTAAATGAACCGAAGTAGAAAAACATGTCATAGGTGTCGCTCAGGATAGCGATTTAATAATACAAATCTTTTAGCCATTGAATCTCATATTTATAATTATTGCAATCGCGGTTTTAAATTCCACTCCTGTACGTGACTGACGTGAGCTATCATGACTATTGGTAAATCTCCACTGAATTGATTCACTTTTTCAACACTTTAATTTAATTATTCAAACTGCTTTTAAATGCGTGACTTAGTAAAATGTTATTAGCTCGTGTCACTATCTCAGGATTATGAAAAATGTCCACCTTCATCAATTAGAATGCGACTGCATAAATCGGCCGAGTTACATACAAGACTATGGCTACATTGGTACTACTTATGGCCAGCTGCGCCGGGTGTGATACATTTTTACTTGTCCAACATTGACGTAGCTTACATACTTGCATTTTTCTTTCTCGCATTGCAGCAGCTACAAGCTTTGCTGACAACTTAATTAACTTATTTGAGAGATTTCATTCGGAGCCGCAAAAGCCATTCACAGTTATCATATCGCACATCGGTCCAGAATGATCTTACACGTACTCTGGTAAATTCACCCACAGATCTCATGCCGGCAAACTAAAACACGTACCTCGTGCCGTCAAACTCACGTATCTCAGCAGCGGTTGATAAGTAGCGGCAGGCAAGCGCGCATTTCTCGCGGGTTTGCGCTCATTGAAGCAAGACGGCAGAGCGCGGCCGCTATCATCGCGGATATCGCGGCCATGGAAAAAGTCTCGCTGGACAGGCAATTTCAATAGCATTGCCTTGGACACGCAGCGCTCATAATGTCACTACTTCCTCGACAATGCATTGAAAGGATTTACCAAATGGTAGCGCACTTTAAACCAGGAATATGCGGTACATTTCTCGTAACGTTAGAAAGCTTGTTAACAATATCAAATCCACAAACCACAGTTCCTTGGACCCACATTGACAGATTGACCGACACATTTTTTTGCTCCAACGAGTGACCGAAACTTAGGGCCCAAAAAGTTTTATGTGGTTATCAATTAGGGACCAAATCTCTTGTCGGTTAAACTTAAATTTATGATTGAATGGTGAGAAATTGGCTAGTCGGTATGAATGGTTTGAATAACTTGCGATTCTTTCACCACTATCCGCCGACAGTTATAGGGGTATTGAGAAACACGGCACTACTGAAATTCATTGGAAGTTTCCCTGTCTCTGATAACCTTACGCAGTCTTTCATTGATATCTGCTGCAAACCTAAACCATAACTTGTCATTGGCGACCCTCACTCGAAGACACTTCTCATCAGGGTTAGGAGTCAACACTAGTACACTACCGTACCAATATTTAGTCGGCACGGCTATTCGTGGAAAAACAGTCCAGCTCAAAATATATAGTCTGAAACAAATCGAAGCATCAAATGTGACACAGATTGAATTTAATGCCAATCTTAAGCATTAGTGATAATTCCATGTATGCAAAAATTTAAATCAAGACATTATACAATAACGTGCATGTCAAACTTGCAGCTTCTGAGTTAGAAGTACAGCCAAGCCTTCTTAACGATGTTCCACACTTCCACGTTCCACTACTTACACTGTTACACAAGACATTCCGGTTCTTCCATCAATTAAAATTGTACCTGCGTATTTAGTTTAAACCCAGTCTGGAGCTACTCATTTTTTCAGAGGTATTGAGGATTATTCTACAGGTACTGAGGGGTAGAATAATTGCCCGCAGAGTGCTCACCTTACAAGATGTGGGAAGACTGCATTGAGTACTGCAGTATCTCAGTGGGGTCACTGAGAATCTCTGAACTGTTTGGCACTTCTTCAGTTCCTACTTTGATCGTATATCAGTTAGTTTACCACTGCTACCTCACTGCCTTCAAATAAATCGCGTACTATTCTTGGACAATCTGCCAACAAACAGTTCTGTTCGATCAGTAGAAGTCAGCTGGACCGAAGGAGCGGTGCACATCCGTACGCTAAGACACCGCAACACTTACTGAACGATGACCCTACTCAACCCTAGTTTGGCTATGAGCGAGCAACCAGCTTGGCAGGTTACCTCGCGGGGTGAACATTTCTGCCATTCAACTCCCCGATAAAACAATGCCTGCTTCTACTATTCCATGGAAAATATATGCATAATTTGATGTGTTACTATCAATTTCAATTAAATGTCACAGGTAAAAGACATCACTTAATCAAGGGGCATGGAATGCGAGTAAAAATGTTAAATTATGTCTTAGTATTAAATACGTTCAGATACTTCCTCTATCCTGTAATCGTTCACCGATTGCGGTGGCACTTGAACTGCTGATCGACTATAGTTACGGCGTCCAGCACGATTTTTCCTTTCCGTAGTATTTATTTATCTCCGTAGCCTTTACTTCAGGCAAATCCAAGCGCCAACAGTTGTTCTAGCTTGACACGAGTTATGTCCAGCTGCACGTAAGGAGTCTCTTGAGAAAATACAAGAATTGTTTTGTACAGTGTCGGCAAAACTCCGGTGCTATTTCAACAATTGGTCGAAATAATTACTTTAAAACTCAATAACAACCTGGTTCTTCTCAGCGGAATATCAGTTCTACATTTCCATGTCTAAATTTGAAGGTATAAAAATTTATTGCCTTACTTTTATCCATTCATAGCAATGAGGAAATTGAAGAAAAATCTTTTTAATTTTTCCCATTTATTTTCGAAAAAGAACTTGGTACAAAATTACATTGACAACCAATAACACAGCTAACCCATGTACGTTCGAAAATGTAATCCATAACTCACCAAAAGAATTATTCCTTGCTAAATAAATATCAAGTTACCATGAGTAGTAAGAAGAGTAATGGCACGTAAATGCACCACACATACTACAAAGAAATAGATGAAACTCGCGTTAATAAGCGTCATGTTGAAGGGAGGAAAGCCGTAGTGATGACGTACTAACACGACAGATCCTCAGGCTATGACTACAAATAATTACAACGTAAAATACAAAAAAAATAAATAAACGAAAAAAACTCGAATTGACTTATAATGAAAATATAAGGGACCAGATAATAATTGTACGAACTTTCAAATATGTACACGACCCACAAGATGAGGCGAGGAAGAAACGTAACCAGTCCTATCGACGAGAAGCTTTATCAATCTTCACAGCCCGGGACTAGCAGTTGGTACAATTGACGTGCTAACCCTTCCATCACCTCAGGATCACATTGCAATAATACTGATGCAGTGGCACCTTACTCAACACAAAGATAGAATATGAGTATTATATTTAATGGTGCTGGTCGCAGACTAGAGGCCTTTAAGACCCGTATCATCCTGCTAGTGTTTAAGCACATGTTAAATAGCGACACTTCGCAGCAACTCTAACAAAACGGAAGTAACGCAGCCGATCCCATTGAAACACTACCTTAAGAGAAAGAAATTGTAGTGAAAAAGTGCTCCAATTAGGAAAATGAATTTGGGAATCGAAAAATGAAAGATTCAACTTCAAGCTTTCGAAACATCAAAGTTGGTCCAAGCTGTCTTGCATTCGAAGTTCCGATAATTTGCTAGTCACATTCAGCGAGTTCAGCAAGAAAAACTCGGCATCTTGGCGTCCATGGCACAGGTTATATACAAATGGTCTAGTCCCCGAACTAGAAGCGCATTTTCAAAATTACCTCCCACACTTCAGCCGCGATTCAAGCATTGGACAATAAAATTAATCTACTTATTGCATACGAGATCCGGACAATATTTACACATCATAATGGGAAATCCGCAGAAATACGATAACTACATATTGTTTAGTTATTCTGACCAAAATATGTTCCTAAACGGTTTGAAAAATTCGCAATACTAACGTCTCTGAAAAATTATTTTTAATTTCCGACAGGATCAGTTATCCTACGAACTGACGGTTATAAATTCTTTAAGGATTTACAAAGATGTTAGTACTGACTTGTTCGGTCATAAAAATAAGCAAGTGGGAGCAACAGAAGCAATTAAAGCTAAATCATAATCAAATCGGAAAGGATTCAAGAAAATAAAGACCATCGACATACAATGGTAGCTCGTACATCTCCTATGAGGACAGTGATTTAACCAACTGAGACTATTTTCAACAGGAAAGATGCTAAAAAGTCAAATGTCGGAGCCGTGAATTGCGCAATTAGCAATCGTTAAGTTGCCCACAGGTATCAGGTACCCAGAGTTCGTTTAAAGACATTAACTCGAGCCATGCTGGAAGCGCCGCCTTTATGAATGCGACCAAGCGTCTTCCACCAGGGACACCGAGAAATGAACTGAGCTTCCCAAGGTTCGAACCCACGACTAGCTCCTCGTATATCGGTACTGAAATCACTGCACAAATAGCGGCACTAACCACTGCACTGCAGTCACACTTGGTCTGCTATGGAATCAATAAATTAAATAACAAATTTAAAGCACTTTCAGGAAAAAAATCCCATTTCGTATCAAGATGCAACTTATCGTAGCGTTTAATTACTAACCAAAACGAGAAAAATTAACTTGCATTGCACCAAAAAACACTTGTGTCATAGAGGTACATGAAATGCGTACTATTACTAAATAAAAGTTCGGCAACATCAATACTTTCATTTCTGAAAGCAATTAATCAAGATGACAAATTGAGACGTTACAAGGAAAAATGGTAAGGATGTAGTTGCAGATAAATTTTGTTGCTTTATTAGACTAATGAATGAATCAGACATCGTAGAACAAAGGTGCCGGTCATCATAAACTAATTATATAATAAAATGAATATTCCTCTGACATAGTTAAGCCCTTCAGATTCTACAGAAAACTATCTAAAACTAAATAAAAAAAAATCCTCTTCAACACTTAGAAAAAAATAAAGACGAAATAAAACATCCTCGGCGCCTTTACAGACGCAATACTAATGAAAACTAATCGTCCAAATTCTGGAAGGATGACTGAACAATCCATCCAACAAGGAATCAAAGCAATAAGTTGAGGTTAGTATGAAATTGGCAACTCGCAAAGTTATTACACAACAACAAAAACGCAACACAGGCTAACATCTAAATCAAAAGTAAGGAACACTAAAAGTACCTTGTGCGAAAGTATCAAACGCTTCTGATTTATTCAATAAATGCGCAATACCTCAACTACGAGGCGTAAAAGCCACCAGAAAAAAGATCATCTTCACAGTTAGACGGCTACTGGGGATTCAAACCTACAAAAAACGTACACGCATATGCACTTTCTTCAGCCGAGGATCTTCTAATGCCTTCATAGAGACAAAGCTTGGAATGAGATTGAACTTGTGATGCAAATTAGTGTACAGAGAAATCAAGAAACCACCATGTGAATGAATCTTATAAGGTTTTCAAAGAAATGCGAAACTCAACACACAAATTTATGCGAAATTGTAAGTAAGAAATTCTATTTAGTCCTGATCAACAAAGAGAAGAGGCATTACAAAATATTCGGGTACTTTTAATTCAGGAATTATCGTGATAGTTATTTATCAGGACGCGTACGTAATCATTGCACAGCGAAGCAGTGAGATGGTGGCTGAGAAACACTCCAGGGAAAATTCGTCACGCTAAACAACAACTATCACGAGATGGCGCTTGTGCCGCTACGCTTGCCACCTCCTAGGAAAGCCCTAAGCAAATATCACAAAATTGTTAACTTAGGCATGTGGTAATTGCAGCACGCGATATCTCAAGACAACTTCACTAATACTAATGGAAACTCTATCAAGAAACTTAGCTTCAAACTTATCATGACTTGAATGCGATGTCGCGTCAAAACTTGATGGGAATCCCATCCTAGTGTCAGCTGTTAAGCTCCCTAACAATACTTAACGAAATGAAACTAGGAGCAAAAAAAAATAAATAAGCCAGCCAATCATCGAAGGAAGTTTCTCGGCACCAAAGAAAAAATTAAAGAATGGCCAACAGAACCAGAGAAATAGCATAGAAAGGAAATGCTCTAATGCCATTTCTCTTGATTCACTGTACAATAGCTTTACTTCAAAAAAAAATCGACTTTAAAAATAACTAATTCGAAAAGTCATCCGAAGAATAAAATCTTCACGAAGGATAATTAACATATATACGTACCGTGAATGCAATAGGTGAAAAAAACATTCAGGTAAACTAGGGCACCGTGAAACAATCCGAACCATTTGTGATTGCCACTGAATCGTTATATTCTTCGAAACAAACGATTGCTATAAGTTATTAAAACGAATTCATGGCGATTGAATAAAGAAGCAAAGCTAAATTATTGGTACACAACTAACAAGAAGAAAGACTAATGTTAGTGTTCGCTAGCATTTGATTTGAAAAATAATCACGTGGACAGGAGTAAGTTGATCTAATGGTAACTACAACCTAAGGAATGGACTATAAGCAAAGACCAAGGGATAATCTTTCCTAGGAGCGCTTGGAGGCAAGTACAGCGGCGTACGACATGGGAGAATGGGGCTCCCCATCGCAACTCGAATTACTAATTCCACTCAGGGCTTCCATACTGTAATTACTGCGACTGGAACGCTTGGAAGCGTCTTGACCTTTTCTTGCCTTAGCGTTACAAGCACCACTAACAAGAACAGGATTCGACTTAGGTGTTCTATTAGTAGGCTTGTCACCACATGCAGAGGACGCACCAAGGCCCAACGAGGGTTTATCAACGGAGGAAACGCTCGCAGATTTCATAGCGGAGGGAGAACCCGACATCGAGGCAGCACGTGATATGCCACTGAAACTGGCAGATCTCCCACTTGGGACGATCGGTTCAACGAAAGCCATTGATTTGCCTCTTCCAGTGTTTTCCACACTTGCACATGTGTCTGTAGAGGTTGACGCAGCGGATGCTGTAGCGGACAAACACGGTGTTTGGGTTGAATTTCTCTCTATTCTATCGAGTGCTTCTCCAGAAATGACAACAGTATCATCTTCAGGATAGCAGCTATTGGAGAGTTGCTCCGATCCATCCACCACATTATCGCCGCCAGCACCAGCAGGGTCAGCGAGTGTAGACGTGTTGCTCGAGTGCGAGACGTCGCTAGTAGACAGTGTGCCCGAAGTAGTATTAGTAATGAGAGCCTTAGCGGCGCTCACAGCGTACGTTATTGTAGAGGTGAGTTCGTTCGAACTCACACAAAAGTCTCCCTGTTCATAAGGCTTCTTGATCCACGTCCCACAGCCGGCTTGCTTGAAGCCCTGAACCATGATGCGCTTGCTCTCCTGCACACACAAAATAACATCACAAAGTTGAAATTATAATTTAACAGTACGTTCCATTCAAGATGTCAATTTTTGATTAAAGATTAGTTTAAATTTGAAATATTCGTTTAAAAGAATTGACACCAATTACTTTGCTTCAAGTCAGAAATGACTTTAAAAATATTGGAATTCCTGTGAAATCACTATGACTGCTACTGTGAAAAGTTGGCACATTTTATCCAGCAGCAACTACTTATTGACGTGCTACATCTAAATCAAAAGACTTTCAATCAAACTTACCTGATATTTTTCAGCCTTAGCTTTGATGCCATCATAGGGAGACTCAGTGGCCTCCGAGAAGGTAAGGCCTGAGCCTGGAGGCATCCTCTGCACGAGCTTTAGGAACCTCTTCAGGAGGCTACGCTTGCACAGCCGGGAAGTCTGTTCCCCTTCCTGCTTGCCCGTCATGGCGTTCAGGATTTCAACGTTGTCGGTTACTGCACGAGGAAATTGCGATTATATTGTTGCACTTCATTTATGCATTCCTTATGAAAAAAATTTCAACATTAACTCGAACAAAGGACTTGTAATACCGAATCAGTGTAAACGAAGAAAAAAATATAATGGATGTGCTCGAGAAATACTTCAAATATGCATGGAAATTAAATGCATAATAGAAAAATCTTGATGGGAGCAGGAAAGTGACTAACCGCAATCCCAGTTAAGAGAGAGCGACGGCGCTTTCTGAGGCTGTCTGCTCTCAACGCTGCTTCCTTGGTTCATCTTGGGCTTGTGCATCTTGAATGGCTCGGGTAGCCCCTCCAGACTGTTATCAATGCGTCCGCATAACGCTCTGAAAAACGCGGTTAAGTAATCAATACAACTACTGCAATAAAAACGCTCTGAAAAACGTGGTCATATAATCAATAAAACTAATGCAATAAAAACGCTCTGAAAAACGTGATCATATAACAATAGAACTACTGCAATAAAAACGCACTGAAAAACGTGGTTATATAATCAATAGAACTAATGCAATAAAAACGCTCTGAAAAACGTGGTCATATAATCAATAGAACTACTGCGATGTATGTTCAATCTATTACAATACTTTAGTAAGCCTCTGAAAAGTTGGCAAAGCAACGCGCATTGGGCGCTGTCGCATATGATCTTGAATTTATGTTCATGATATTTTTTTCGTCGAAAATACCACTGTAGGGAGATCTACTAAATCCTTACTACTCCTTACTACTACTAAACCTACATCTACTTTGTTTACCGGTTTACCCCCTTCTTTTCTATTCGGTCTGAGTCGGCATTAGAGAGCTTTATGCTTCACATGCAACTTCACTATTACCTGCCTGCTAAGTAAAAGTACGACGCACTGCAGTTTCATCATCTCTGCCTTCTCCAAAGTCTATGAAACCGAACCACTATTCACAACTCGGTTGTTTACAATGTGTAGAAAGTTAACAGCTGCCAGATGCATCAAGTGGGTGTGCACAATGTGTAGAAACTTTTCACAGCTGCCAGATGCATAAAAAGTGACCTAAGAGAAGGTGAAATATATCATTGACGACTTAAACGCGGGATATAAGCAAGAATAGAACTGTTACAAACATGTGTAAATTAGGAAGATTTCTGCTATAATGTTTTTTCTATGTCATCAAATAAGTGCAGGATGCCGAATCGTCATTGATTGCGAAATAGATTGGCAGATAACAATCGCAACGTAAATGGCAATAGAGCAATAATAATAAATTAAAGAAAAAGGAATGATTATTCTTTTTCTAAGCCAAAATAAAGGTAAATGCCAGCAGGTTTGTACCTTGATAGGTATGGTGCCTTCGCCGGACTCTATCTTGGTCCTGAGGAGACCTCGACACTGCCTGTTGGGGTGGGGATCCGCAACCTCAGCTTCTTCCTCGTGTGGGGAGAATATTCTGGCATCCCCACAAGGGGCCGTGTTGATGTATAGGTGGAACTTGTAGCGGTCCTTCACCTTCAGGAAATGTCTATACTCAGAGTCATCGGGCACCTGTTCTATCACGCACGGTGTGTCGGGCGGCATCTCTGGAAAAACAATTGACTGATGAAATTATTTGCAAACAGACGATCTCGCGATAGTTAAAAAACGCAAAATTTTTAATACATAGGGGATTTTTAGCTGTGTTCCAGCCAAACAACCGTATCAGGGATGAGTGAATAGCAGAAACCCGAATTTATCGTGACTCCAAAACACCTAAAATCAACTAGACTACAGGACTAAACGCACAGATGATTTACATAGATTTAAGAGGAACTGACATTAATAGATTTAAGAGGAACTGACATCAATATTTAAGAGGAACTGACATCAATAGATAAAGAGGAACTGACATCAATAGATTTAAGAGGAACTGACCTCCGCTAATGATAGCATTATAGAGCTCCATCTGGGCCAGGAGGAAGTGAACAAGGCATCGTCTGGACACAATTTCAGCGTGGCAGTCGTTGAGGCACTGGCCACTAATGCTCAGTCTCTCGCCATTGATGCACTTGGTGCCAGTGCTGACGCTCAGGATGAAAGTGGCATCAGAATCCTCGTCGTCCGTGACCACGATGCCCGCCAGTACCTTGCGTTTAGCGATGGTTGGGTTGTTGCTCGTCAGCTCCATGAATTTCTCGCACACGAGTCTAGGAATAAAACAAAATGGAATTAAATATACAATTAAAATCACGGACGCAATAATAAATATTTTTTGAGAACGGTGAAATATTACGAAATGCAGCTAATTACAGAGACTATTAAAAACGGATTTTGTAGAAATACAAGCTAATTGTAACGTATAAATGATAATTTTAGGTACTGGTATAAGGAAATCAGTCCTATCATTCCTTCAGTATAATCATGTAATAATGAACTAGATACTTGATGCTGTACAGACAGTAAATGAACCACTACGTCTCTAAATCGTTTTTTCTACAAATTAATCTAAAACGAGGCGAGAAATGACCAAGACAAAGACAACTAGATAAAATAAGAAAGTATGACACTGATTTACTACCTAAAAAATTTGAAAATTGCTTGCAAGATTCTTTGAGACGCTAGTAAGCAGATGTAAAACGATGGACACGACAACGATTCGGTATACGGCGAGAAACATTAAGGAACGGGACAAAACCAGACATTCCGAATGCGTGGATTGAGTATTTAAAACTTAAATCCATGATTATTTTGATATGACCTTTAGTACATGATAAACAGAAAAAAAATAATTTATCACATAAATAATTATAATAATTTTTCATATAAATAATTGAAACTAACACAAGGTAGTTTAAGAAATGTCTGAAAATTTGTTATCAAAATTTCATATTAAAGATTAACTATAATGTTATGAATCGTCATATCCTGCAAAAATATGTAAATTAGGAGTAAATGTAAACTCCTATTTTGCTCGCGACCTCTCGTCTCGATATCGTTCAAGATTTTCACCTTAGTTAAAACAAGACTCGCCTTTTATCGCAAATCGCGATCAAACTTTCAGGATTTTTGCGTCTCGAATAAATAAGAACAAAACGCAGATGTTCAACATTAGAGCTAATTATTATCAATGAATTTAGTCACTAACATCTTATTCTAACATGCAGCATCGTAGATATGTAAGGACTATTTCTAACAAAATAGCGGGTTTTCCATAATGTAGTGTCAAGACCGAAGGTTACCTCGAAGGTGGTAGTGTGTGCGACGGGTTAGTTAGCCTCCTGCCTATTCAGATGCGTGTCCCGTATGTTATTTTCAACCTATTATTCATCTGTGCTGTAAATAAACTGTATTTGAATAAATGCTTGTGGGAACAAGTCTTCACTAATACTCCGACGAAAACTCTTTATAAACTGACTTGGTGAAGAACCTGATCAAGTTATTACAAGATACTTGGCAACCTTAACTTAACAATTTCATTCAGAATCGTGTTTGCCACATGTTACTCATATCTACAAGCCTGAACAGTGAAAATATAAATTATGGTAGGCTCAGAGCAATTACACTCAAGAACCTAATCGCTTACAGTATCATTCATAATTATTTCTGATGCTTGTTACTCACTTAGCAACTTTATCAGCGACGGTCTGAGGCATCTGGAGATGCACCAAGGAGCCGAACTGCGTCTGCTGTAAGGTGCTGTTGGAGCTGCTGGCCACCACGCCATAGATCACGCTGAGGGCCTGACGAGCAGCCGCTGCACGGGCGTGCTTCTTGCTGTTGCCTGCAACAATAACGACTACAGTGGCACCAGGACAATAATGACTACAGTGGCACCAGGACAATAATGACTACAGTGGCACCAGGACAATAATGACTACAGTGGTGCCAGGACAATAATGACTACAGTGGTGCCAGGACAATAACGACTACAGTGGCACCAGGACTATAATGACTACAGTGGCACCAGGATAGAGTGAAGTAGCAACATAACAGCAAGGGTTGCTTCTTGCTATTAACGACTACAGTGGTACTATTAACGACTAGCAACATAACAGCAAGGGTTGCGACTAATAATAGACTAATAATTGCAAGGTGGGAAATAGACTAATAATTACAAATGCAATAGGAAGAAACGAAATAGCAAATGATGAACGATCACCGGAAATAGTTTGACAAAAGTTATAATTCTATAAGGGATCACTGTTTACAGAAATGACATTTATAAATAGAACAATTGTCCTCTAGTACTAGTGATGTTTACCAGTACAACTACTGGATTTCATTGGTGCAATAAAAACTCGTACGATTATATAAAAAATCTTTCATGGTCTAAGATAATGTTCAAACGTGATTATACTGTGTGATGGAAATATTAGCTGTGTCGGTGAAGATATTTAATATCTTACAATAATTCCATATATATATATAATATCTCATAATATATATAATATTACCTGTGCCAGTGAAGAGCTTCTTGTCGAAGCGCAGTTCATAAGTAAAGACGCGCGCGTGAGGCTCGCCGTCTTCCCTAACTAATGTGTACTCGCAATCGCCATGCATTTCGTTCAGTAACATAATAGGGTTCTTGTCAGTGACCGTGGGCCCGTTGTAGACTTTGCTCACCCCAGAAGCCTGGGCAACTTGGGCCCGTTTGCTGGCACCACTTCGGGCTTTGGTAGAATGAAGGGTAACGCCGTTAGACTGGTCCAGCGCAGAAGTGGAGGAGCTTGGAGACACTGATGAAGATGCGCCTCCTAACATAGCTTCTGCTCCAGCTTCTGAGCAGTCGCCGCTGCTGCTGCTACGTGAGCTGTCCCTACAGCCACCCGAGGAGTTGATGCCACTTGCAGCAGAACGGCTACGTTGCCCACGAAGAGTCTTGCGGGAGAGTCTCATGGCCAGAGGAGACTCAGTCTCTGCTGCTGAACCACTGCTGGCCTCCATGTCTGTCATGCCGCTGCTCACGACTGCAGCAGCGGCTGTAATGTCGTCAGCTGCGGCGACAGCGGTGTGGGCAGGCATGCTGGAAGTTACCTCGGAGATGGAAGTGTTTATAGTCGACGAGAACGAGGGAACCTCTGAGGAGGAGGACGTCGGATGTGCAGGAACAGCAACGCCTCCGAAGTTTCGGTATTGTACCGTCACTGAGTTATCCGCGGTCGCGCTCGACCCCTAGAAATTAAGTTATGTGAGTAAGAGTATAAATATACCCTACGGATTTCACAGTTGAAGGCAAGCCCCTGAGCATAGTTTTACTCAAAAATTACAAAAATTAATCATACTTGTAGTAAATTTATTTCATTCCAAATCCGAACCATACTGAAGATCTAATTTACTCGCTAAATTCATTACCGCTCACAAAATTAAAAGCAAAGCCGAGCTAATCTAAATTCCTCTAAGCCAATTACGAGCTCGAGCTTCTATGAGAATATATACCATTTAAATTATAAAATATGTCAATGGTCTTCATTTGAAACTAATCTGGAAATGAATGAAATTGAAATACTGATGAATATCAAAATAAACTGGCTCCATGTCAACACAAGATCTCACCATGTACACGCCCCTGTGAGTCGTGGTCCTGGAGTCGAAAGTGCCGTCAAAGTTCTCAGTGCGGTCGTCTTCAGTGAAGTCCGTGGTCACGCCGTGGCTGCGCAAGACTCATATCAGTATTCTTAATAATAGTCGACACACCAATAGACTATTATTCTTATTATAGACAAGTTAACAAGACTCATATCAGTATTCTTAATAATAGTCGACACACCAATAGACTATTATTCTTATTACAGACAAGTTAACAAGACTCGTATCAGTATTGTATACAACAGTCCACTATTATTCTTATTATAGACAAGTTAACAAGACTCTATTGTATACAACAGTCCACTATTATTCTTATTATAGACAAGTTAACAAGACTCGTATCAGTATTGTATACAACAGTCCACTATTATTCTTATTACAGATAAGGTAAGAGTTATTCATAACAATCATTATAAATGCGCTGGTGTGCTGAACACGATGCTGTTCAGTACTCAGTTTTCATGTTAATTTTCCAAATTTGAAGCAGGAAAGCTGCTCAGAAATTGCAATTGTTCCAAGTTATACATTACAACTTTCACTTTTTTCCAACAGTGACAGATTGTAATATTTATTACCATCTATCTATTTATTACCATCATTTTAATATTTATTAAAAATACTTTCAGACTTCTTAAGGGGCAAGAACATTGAATTACAGAGAGCATCCCATCAGATGAAGATTTTGGACGGTTTTACTATAATTTCTTATTAATAGTACATATAAATGCAAAAATAAATATTTATTTACAAAACACCAATGATTTATATACTGTTAATTATCATCTATTCTATGAATCAGCTACTATGAATAAATAAAAGCTCATTAATATATTCCTTAATGTCTCAGCCCAGCATTGAAGTTGATTTATATAGTATCACTCAATTTATGTTATTAATACACATTACATTGTCTCAACAGAATCATTTTAAACCACAGATATTGAATAAAATAAGACAAGATTTTATTTTAAAATCCCTGCCAGGGCAAACAAGAGAGGGCGCCGTTCAACATCCAGTGCAACCCTCGTTACATTTACATCGTGACAGCAAAAACTACACCACAACACTTCTACTTTTATTCAATTACCAGCCGCCTCAATAGCAGAGCAGCAGTAAATAGCCAGTAAACTTATATCTAAGCTCAGTGTGGGCGATGAACTGATTAATTCAATATACTACAACATTATATTTAAAATATCACATCACCGACGATCACATCAGTATTAGGATGACTGAGATCAAGTCACGGTCAGATCGATGAGATCGCGTCAGCGTGTTCACTTCCAGGGCCCATACTTTCAAAACTCGCCAAGTGAACGTAAGTACTTAAGCTCTATTTTCTTGTCTATGATTGGTGGATTTTGCTTGAAAAGCCATCAATGATTGGCTGATGAACTTACGATCTCTTAACTTTTTTTGAAAGTATGGGCCGTGGCCTTCAGGAGGACCCGAATGAGGTTAAAACTTTCGACGTAAAAATTCAACTCCTCAGTAATTCCAAAGGTTTCGTTGGTGACAAGAAGTTATAACTTAAATAAAAGATAATTCTATCATTCTACGCCCACCACATAATATGCCTAGGGATAAAAGAATTGGAGAACTGTAGCAATAATATATGCGCATGCTAAAATTACCATTATCTCTACACAAAATTTAATTAGCGAATTCAAGCAAGACTTAATTAAACGGTCAAGAAAGAGAAAAATTATTAGCATCAAAAATACTTGATAGCAATTACTCCCGTTAGTAGAGAAAGTTGAACTAGGAAAGAACTGAAGCTTTCCAGTTGAGAATCTTCGGAAGACGAGTGTTCAATCAAGCCCTCAAGTTTTCCAAAGATTTTTCAGCAATTCTCGCTGAAATCCTAATCGGTGCACGACAAAAAAATGCCGATTCTAACCGTTAATACTGATTGTACACATGTAATTAATATGAATAAGATTATCTAATAGAAACAATTACTCTAATGTTCATTTAAATCATTTCCATTATTCTGTCAAATCAATAAATTAAAAATCAAATACAACGTACAATCGTCAGCGGTAAAATGAATATTTACAAGCATCGGTCATTTCTTATAATTAGCACAACAAATGCATTAGCACCATCAAGACTTTGCACTTACATTGTAATCATGAACACTTGTGACACGAGTACACGTGATCAGAATTAAAATAGAGATATTATGGGTGTACGAATTTCCACGTAATGTGAATAAAGCGAGATTCTGTAGCGTCATCGCATTGGATCAGCGAGAGTCACAACAGAAACAGGAAATCTTCGCCGCGGTCATGATTTGAGCCCACAAAGAGAGAGCTTAGATGAACCAGTAATGTCTCGTAGAATTTAACTAAAACCCAGCACACAGTCTAATGCCAAACATCAATTTATCAAGAACTTCGATCAGGCAGTTAACGACATAACTGCTATGAGAAGTTAAAATCTGATTAGGCTATTTATACATTTAGGAACCACAATATATCGAAGTCAGTACTAAAAATGAATAAAAAAAATGACATGGTTAAAATCATACGGTGACAGCAATACACTGCAAAAAAGCATGCATTACCGACGTATTTGCCCGCCATAAAAACTACTTCTTTAGTTGCTGTACTGCCTTCTAGAACTGCCAATGAGATGAGTCTAACTCACCAAGAAGTTTCTTCATTTTTTAATTCAAAATTCTTCATAGCTTTGTAGTTGTCCTTGTTGGTCAACGACGGTTCATTTATTAGCGATGTAGAGCCATTAGTAACTACCACAGAATCAGAGTTATTTATTTGCGACTCATTCCACAGTTTATTTTCAAGTGATTTCGTTTTTTTGAAATTACTTCCTTTTTGCCCTTCTTGTGTCAGCGGTTCGCTTACAATTTGTTCGTTATATACATCGGTTGTGAGAGGCTTTTTCTTCTTTCTCCTCTTCTTCTTGACAACCTCGCTGTCGAGAGGTCCACCAGCGACATCTGTTAGTGCGTTGTGAGCCTCAGCGACCTCTAAATCTTCGGTCTTCGAATCCTGGCTGGAGCCTTGAATTTCCTTGGCAGCAATAGCACTACTAGATTCATTACGTTCACGGACTACTAATCCATTTGCATACAAGTCTTTCACAGTATTCGACCGGTTATAGCTATTCCAAGTCTCTGCACGATTATTATTTTCGATTATTGCTTCAACGAGACGCTCTTCGGGAACCCGAGTGTCATCGGAATGTGCCACTTCAACACTTCTAGGAGGATCCCCACCCAACTGGGCCCCATTGCAAACATCAGGATCGACAACTCGTTCACGCACTTCAGAGGGCGAATGGGTTGCAGATTTAGAAGCTTGCGGGCGCGCAGTAGTGGCGACATCGCCCCACGAAGTCCGACGCATGGGAGTGTTCGCAGGCGAGACAAAATCTCGCGTTCTGTAGGCCGTGGCCATCGGAGGCCGCTCGCGCCACGAACTATAGCTGTTAGGAAACTTGTCATTTCTGGATGCACACATCAATGGCAACATTATCGTCGTTTGCGAAGAGAAAAAGTATACAAACGGCTTAGAGTGAATACGAGGATTCGAAGCTAAAGTTATTCTATCATTTGATGCCACCGAAGCTCAATCAAAATGAAAAATCATGGGCCTGAGTCCTCGCTTCATGATCCCGCTGATGGCTTTTAATACACAGCTTAAAACGCAATGACATATAAACTGACATTAGCGGTACTACTCAACAGGGCAATGCGAGAGCAGAGCCTGACTGACATTGAAAAATTGCACATGAGAATATGAAAATTAATTATCGCACGTCGGTGATTAATTTTTTCCAGATAAGGAATGGATATTACTTCAGTGATTCCAACAAAGACGAGGATTGTTCATCAGGATTGAAAGGAAGAAACTAATTTAAATTACTTCGAAGGATTGTTTGTGAAATTGATCATGAAATAAGTGGAATCTAGATGAACCGGAAAGCAATTAAAGCTACCAATATGTTTTGTTGTTGATGTTTGGAATGTGCAGCGATTTTTCATTGACAATAAATGCTGTAATAAAATCAAAATCGGTGCGAATAGTGGCAAATGATGTAAGCAACTGAACTCTCTGTACTGAGAACAAAGACGCTATGGAGAAAAATTGTATTCGTTACTGAAACCAATGACAAGCGCTAAAGTCAATCAAGCGAAGACTTTAATGCAGGGATAAATTATTACGTTTCGGACATGTGTATTGATAAACGCTAACTTCCAGGCCTGCGCTTCCGAATAGGATTGACGCTGTTCATGCATCCATAAACAAATGAGAGAAGCGACCTACTGAGAGACAATACAGGGAAATTCTTCGACTGCGGGAGTTGTAAACTCATCTTACCCAGGATTGTGCGTTGAGAAGGCCTGAGCAACGTTATCAGCGTAACGGAACTGTATGAAGGAAGCCAGAGCTGCGGACGCTGCGTTGTGCTTGGCCAACTTCTTGCTTGGACCCGTACCTCGGTACTCAACGTCTTTCATCTGCAAAAATAACATGACATTAATGTGCAAACACATGGTAAATTCTTCTGCAAACATATGGAAAATTCTTCTGCAAACACATGGCAAATTCTTCTGCAAACACATGGTAAATTCTTCTGCAAACACATGGCAAATTCTTCTGCAAACACATGGTAAANACCGAGTTGAATATGGGAACAAGAACGCAGGGTATAATTGAAATTACCGAGTTGAATATGGGAACAAGAACGCAGGGCATAATTGAAATTACCGAGTTGAATATGGGAACAAGAACGCAGGGTATAATTGAAATTACCGAGTTGAATATGGGAACAAGAACGCAGGGCATAATTGAAATTACCGAGTTGAATATGGGAACAAGAACGCAGGGTATAATTGAAATTACCGAGTTGAATATGGGAACAAGAACGCAGGGCATAATTGAAATTACCGAGTTGAATATGGGAACAAGAACGCAGGGTATAATTGAAATTACCGAGTTGAATATGGGAACAAGAACGCAGGGCATAATTGAAATTACCGAGTTGAATATGGGAACAAGAACGCAGGGTATAATTGAAATTACCGAGTTGAATATGGGAACAAGAACGCAGGGCATAATTGAAATTACCGAGTTGAATATGGGAACAAGAACGCAGGGTATAATTGAAATTACCGAGTTGAATATGGGAACAAGAACGCAGGGCATAATTGAAATTACCGAGTTGAATATGGGAACAAGAACGCAGGGTATAATTGAAATTACCGAGTTGAATATGGGAACAAGAACGCAGGGCATAATTGAAATTACCGAGTTGAATATGGGAACAAGAACGCAGGGTATAATTGAAATTACCGAGTTGAATATGGGAACAAGAACGCAGGGCATAATTGAAATTACCGAGTTGAATATGGGAACAAGAACGCAGGGTATAATTGAAATTACCGAGTTGAATATGGGAACAAGAACGCAGGGCATAATTGAAATTACCGAGTTGAATATGGGAACAAGAACGCAGGGTATAATTGAAATTACCGAGTTGAATATGGGAACAAGAACGCAGGGCATAATTGAAATTACCGAGTTGAATATGGGAACAAGAACGCAGGGTATAATTGAAATTACCGAGTTGAATATGGGAACAAGAACGCAGGGCATAATTGAAATTACCGAGTTGAATATGGGAACAAGAACGCAGGGTATAATTGAAATTACCGAGTTGAATATGGGAACAAGAACGCAGGGCATAATTGAAATTACCGAGTTGAATATGGGAACAAGAACGCAGGGTATAATTGAAATTACCGAGTTGAATATGGGAACAAGAACGCAGGGCATAATTGAAATTACCGAGTTGAATATGGGAACAAGAACGCAGGGTATAATTGAAATTACCGAGTTGAATATGGGAACAAGAACGCAGGGCATAATTGAAATTACCGAGTTGAATATGGGAACAAAAATTCAGGGCATAATGCAATGGAAACGATGCCTACGAGTGTATTTAGGTGCTCTTCGCCTGTCGCGACTCAAGGACTATTAATGATGTACCCCTCCTCAAGCGATCTTTTCGTTGTAGCGGCCTAGCATTGACGGGGTTTATGAAACGGATACGTAGCATGAAGACCGCCGCAGCTTGCAAGTTAATGCAAGTGCGAACCATGCATTAACTTGGTGGGATGCAAGACACTGCATCATAAGCTTACCGCTCGTCAGAAGTGTGACTGATCGTAAGATAGATCATAATAAGATGGATCATAATAAGATGGATTATAATAAGATAGATCATAATACACGTGGTATTGAACGACCGAGAATCCACTATCTCAAATTGTGGAGAACGAAGCCAGCAGCACTTCCAGCAACGCAAGGTTTAGTAGACCAGGCGTACGTACGTAGGCCTAGATTACGGACAACGAGCGCCAGGTTCAGTTACGTGTCGCCAGACCAGCGATATTATTGGTGGACATGCGGAATAAGGCTTACCAGCGTTTTTTGTCGTTCAAGTAAATCGTGGGAATTTGACTGTCATTGCCACATTTGGGACTTGTCCCAGGAGCATGTATATGTCGCGTGAGTGATAAGAAAAGAAATAATCAGATAATGTAAAGCGAAATTAATTAATCGCGATTCGTAGAATACGAGAAAATAAAATTCGTTCGCGTCTTAGAATATAATTCAACGAGTCATCGTAGTTTGCGTTAACGCATACAACTAAACTAGTTTTTTTTCAGAGTGTCTTTTCATAAGCATACGGAACAGATGTTATTTTGCACACATAACATATCGACATCTCAAGAAGAACATGGAAACAGCTTGCTTATCTATAAAGGCAAACCAACAGCTTCACCCACACCGGTTTTTCGTAGCACTCCTAAAATTAAGTTAGTTCATCCTTCCTTATCGTCATTCAAACAAAACTGAAGGATGTACACTCTGATTAATCAATGGTGTAGAGGTGATGGATTAAACGTTATTTTGCAATTACGTATTATACTTTTATTAAATATGTTGTCTTTCAAGAAATAATCAGAGTTAGAATTGCAAGAACGTTTCTAGAGAGCAGTGGGAACGACGTCTTGAAAGCAGCATCTTGTGTCTCGTCCCAGTATTGAAAGCTAATAGCTGCCTATTTGTCAAGCAATGAATGTGAACAAGTGCTGCAGCTTTCATTGAAGAAAGACATCACATTGAATTTAATGTGATGTCTCGTGCATCTAAGTATTTTACTCTAACCGTGGTTTAATGAAAACTGAACCTGCCACTATACCCACGATAATGGCCCAAGCAAGATGCACCAATTGAGTCAACCTAGAAATGGGTGCTGTTACCGTTCAACTAAGCCCTAACACATTCATATGTACATCACAGATGCATGAGCACAGGGTCAAACAGCGATCGATCTTATGTCACGCCATTCTCTCATTCAAGTGAATTATTATTCCGAGAGCTGTTTGGTTATTTCATAAGCAACAAGAAAACAAGCACACAAACTTACCTGAATTTGATATTGAGGGCCTCTTAGAGAAAGAGGATTAAAATAACTTCCGGAATTTAGGTTGACATTTGAACATGTAAGTACCGTGTAAACATTGTAATGGATCTCTAATTTTAATCACAACGAAAACTTTGACAATTGGAATGCGTCGAAAGGAAGACTTTCAAAGATTGGGTTGTGTTGATAAACATTGGTACATCAAGAAAAAGCAAAGCAAATTCCAGTAAACGTTATTACATGTAATGTCATATACTACATGAAATCAGCATAAAGTATTTTTACCACGAAGACCACAACGCTGTATTTTCTCCAGCTTGTTATACCTTTGTTCATTTCGTGCAAAATGAAAGAGACTGCTTCAGGCGCTGTGATGCAGACATCTCCGAGCATCGAACTATAGTTGACAATGTCCGGCCAGTAAGGTGCTGTTCAAAATGAGCCAAGAGCAGAAGGATAGACAAAACGAAAAACGTGTTAGAAAATAAACAAAATGCAAATACGAAAAAAAATTGCGTTAAAACAAGCAAAACGAACAAAAAATAAGTGCGGTACAAATCAAACCACGGCCGTAACTCATTAGTGGAAAAAAACCAAACATTAAAGGGGTTGAAAAAGTTGCAAAGTAATCAACAATGAACGCAAATTGGTTGAGTAAGCATTAAAAAATGAAAGTGAGACGCATGAAACTTGCGAAACAAATGTTTAAAAAGAAAACATAGTGGAATTCCGAATTCATATCTTGCATGTGACTAAAGAAATCATTTATGATCTGTCAATGATTTGATGTAGAAACTGTCAATGGCATTTCTAATACAGCATTGAACAGCCAAAAGCAACAAGAATCCATACAAGTAGCAACAAACAGAAAATGAGAAACAATATTTGCATTAGCAACTTTTAGATACATGAATAAGCCGGCCATATTGTGTACGAGAAATGAGACGGTTTTTCTAACGGCAGGTTTCATTATCAATGCAAAAAATCATCAATGAAGCTGCCTCCTGAAAATTAAAGTACACATTTTGAGGCTCCTACATAATTCTGACTCAAGTAGAATAGAAATTTATTGTAACAAAATATCTGCAGAAAACTAGAAGGTAACGATAAAAAAAGCCCAATCAAAGGATTGAAGATGTGCAGAAAACATCAAAACTAAAGAAGTACCACGGAACAATAAAAAGACCCAGTTATACCTTAATTTAATTAAGTCCCATCATACAAAAAATTCAAGTTTTACGAAGACTAATAAGGGCCTGAATACCGATAATATGAATGTCCATTCAAGACAAATTTAGCCTAGTAAGGAAATGAATGAAAACATCAAACCTAACTGATAGCACGACACCACATGTTATCACGGCACAGCTAATAAACTCGTATGTTGTAAAGCATTTCTTCAAACATGGGAAGGACAGGAGTAGAAACGGATTAAAGAATTTCTCAATTTGTTACAAATAATTACTGGTTACTTAAAATTCAAGTATTTCATGTTAGAGAGCTTAAATTAAGCGATGGAAGCTTGAGCCTCTCCACAGCGTGAACACTTTAGAAGTTCATCATATCAATCGAAGCCCCATTTGCATTGTAAAGGGAAAGATTCAAATTTCAATTATAGGCTTGTAAAAAATAATTGACAATTTTCTCTTGGTTTTAACTGACTTTGCGCATGAAATATAATGCTGGATTGTTGAGAATATCAATTGATATGATATAGCATCAGCACCTATGGGTGATGCCAGTTACTTTGGCAAAGAGACAATTAAAGCCATGCCCGTTTAGAAGTTATAATAGAAGTTAACGTGCAAGATTATGAAGAGCAATTTCAATGCGTGAGAAAAAGCAAAATGCTACATGTCAACAAATGCTAACCACTATTCACAGCAAGTAATGAAGCAACGAATACAAATTAAAATTAAGCGAAACCTAATAATTGAAACGATAAAATTAAACCAATTTTTTTTTAAATGAAGTCAAGACAAGAGAGAAAATTACAACTACCGAAGATTAATTCAAACCAATAGAAGACGAAAATTATTCAGAAGCAAAATTACGTGGCTAAATTAACGACGAGACTATAACGGGAAGGAAATAATCGATTTTCTGTCTCAAGGCCCGAAAATCATTGCGGCCAGCATCCAAATATACAAATCTTCAATGAATTGGACAACACAGTCTTCGAGCCCTCACCATTATAAAATGACTGCGAGGAGATGTAATTCAATAACACATCATAAAAATATCCATCGCAATCAATCACACAATTATATTCCTTAAAACCGACGGCTAGATGAATAATTTTTCGACAGGAAGTTAGTGTGAGTAAAAATATCGTTCTGCAGCAGCCTGATATATTTCTAAGTGATGTTTGTACAAGTCAAAACCTGTAAAAGCACACAGAGGAAGCTAATTCCCAAACGGTAACCAATAACAAGAAGACAGGAACAGGAACAGCGACTAGCCGGTTTTCGATATGAGGAGCAAAAGCAGAGAAGCCAGCCATGTTAGTAACCGAACTACAGCCCTGAATACTGCAAGTAGCAAACAATACCAGTGTTGTCGATGATCTAAAATTACCTGAACCATTTTGATAGATCCAACCGAGTAGTGGCAGAAATGCAAACAAAACCTCATCTCATAGAAATTTTCCAAATTACGTAGATAAGATTTGAATTGTACGAGAATAAGAATTTTCACCAACCTTTATTAGGATACAAGAGCCTGATTTGTTCTGGCAAACCAAGGAGGCACGGCTCGCCACCTGCAATGTGGACAGGCAACCAATGTTGCAATAAGATCATAAAATAAAAACTTTGACTCTGAATAAACGCGCGAAATTTCTCGCTGGGAAATCTACACAAGTCAAGTCATATCAACAAAACTAATAAAGACATCTGTAATTGTTGCACACGCAAACTGTGGGTTAAAGGGGGGTCTCTTGCTAAAGACTGAATATGAAAAGATGAACCCCAACTCAATTTACACGTGTCGTATATTGCCAGGCAAAATTATGAGATGAGATTATGAATACAGACTTAACTTGTGTTCAAATTACAGAATGTCCGCCACATTTGTATCGTAAAACAGAAATGTTGCGCAAGTGAGACGAGTTGCATTAGAAAGCAAAGTTGCAACTGGTCACCATTCGACACCAGGGTATCCTCCTGGCGCCGCTATAAAGAGCCGAAGTTCTCGTCAACTGAGCATCAAGTGAATGATGAGCGCAGGCTGATATCAAATACATGCATCTCGAAAAAACGCGCGGTGGGTATGGTAATGTAAAGAAAAACGAGATCTCCACACAATCCAACATCAGAGAATTGAATGTTCTCACACAGCGTATAGATGTCGAAACGAACAATTATCGATACGGCATAATTGTATTTCAACGCGAGGGTTCAGGGCAAACACAAATGGCTTTTGATCAAGATGAGAAGGCGACTACGGTTTGCGGGAAAAGTATTACCTTTAGGGTACATAACTAACGGCGGAACACGATTTACGCATTTTGAAATTCATGATCACAAAAATAATGGATAAAAATTGAGAAAAAAGTCCATTTCCCAAAAGTCCATAAACTTTTCCCTGTGGAAATACTTCAATATCGTTACTACACTAACCAACCTAATCGAATCTAGATATTTAACATGGTAGACAAGGACTAGAGATGAGTCGTGTGAGATCATGTTAAATTATTGCAAACAAAACTGACAACATTAAAAGCACGAAACAATTTAATTTATTTCTATTTCGCAGAAACTGAAATAGAAATAAATCAAATAATCAGGGAATTTCAATCAGGCAGATTAGTTCAATTATAAACATACCGCACAATAGATCCAGACAGTGCAACACTTATTCGAGAAGCAAACGAAGTTTACCAGAAGTAAATCAAACCATCCATTCAACGACCTGTCCTATGCGATTTTTGCTTATCTTTAATAGTTTAATACACCCTAGACTTAGTACAATAATATAAGTGAAGCAACTTAATTCTTCGGAATAATTTAGGAATAGTAATAAAACGGACATTTTTGAAGGTGAAATGTTCAGACAGTAGAGAAAACGAGATAATACAGTTAAGTTAGGAATTCTGAAGGTGGCTTGGTGTTTTAATCCATTACAACCTGGCAAACAGTCGATCAATTAAATAATGTTCATATAACCACGTCAGGAATACAAGTGAATTTCTATATAGCAATAAGAAGAAAAAATTAACCTAAGCGAGGATTTTTATGGAAGCTTAGTATCAAATATGATGCAGGAATAATACATACAAAAAACGTATGTCCCATACCTGGATTTGTGCCAGCATCAAGTCCAGCGTCTTGAGCGGAATGCTTGTGACCTCTCAGGCCTGGGTTCACTTCATTGCTGTCAGCCGTGGCATGCAACTGAGGACCCACGGGTGCAAGAGGTGCTCTGAAGTCGCGGTCCCTCCGCTCGGCCTGCGTGTCGTGTAAATTTCCTTCAGCCCCTGACGGGCTTATAACTTCAGCCCCAGCAGGGCTCATTGCTTCAGCCCCAGCAGGGCTCATAGCTTCGGTTTGCTCAAAGCCACCACCCTGAGCGTGAGGTATACCTGCACAATTTCTCGAGTGAGATTTATCATCGCGAAAGGGGGAGTGGTTACGAGAATTAGGCATCGATGAACCACGATTGAAAGTTTTGGCTGGCTTGTAGTTATTTGTACTCTTGTAAATCTTTTCATTACCGTAGGAAGAATGCTGGCCTTGAAAGTGATTGGCATACTGGTTGTCGACATTTTCATGAACCCGGGAGAAATAGTTATCAACATTGTATCTCTGATGGAATCTCTGGTGATTCAAGATATTTTGCTGCTCCCAAGTTGAAACAGAACCATAATTTTCAAATGAACCATAACCAGAATGACGCGGGCGAGGATTCAAACCAGGGCCATTGCGTACCCCGAACCTAGAAAATCCTGCAGGTTGTTGGCCGGGAAACGCAGGTCTGGGACCACGGGGGGCAATTGGCCTAACTATTTGGTTGGAATACGCATTAAAGCCCCCTGTAGCCACCGTATGTGGAGGCTGCGAGAAATGCCTAGGCAGGATCGAGTGTTGGAAGTTCCTAGGCATCTCATGCGACCCCCTCCTACTGCCAGCATGAGTGTCTTGACTCACCACGTTACCATTACTCAAAGCCCACTTAGTTCGACATGAAAGTTGCGACCTCTGACCAGGCAGCGATGATGCACCAGTCTCTTCATTATCTTTAAGATTAGGTTGATTTTGCGCATTACTGAACTGACGATTAGGCTTCTGCACATTAGGAGGAGAAATAGAATTTTCTTTGTTGTAATTCGAGACACTTCTGGTCCTAGAACGAGAAAATGAACTAAGCCCGGATTCGCCAGCACAGCCGTTTGCATTGTAAATCCTCTCTTGAGGAGCTGCAAAAGATGTCGAATGATGAGAACTTTCATTTTTTGGAGCGTAGAGACTAGCAGAATTATATGGCACCCCATCATGATGCAGTGAAGGGTGACCGTGGGCGTGATTAGAGGGTGGTGAGGTTAATGATGGTTGGATGTTGGCTTGAGAGTGATGATTATTATGCCGCTGCTGAGTGAGTTGAGTGGCCCGTGTTTGTGGAACAGGTTGAGCGGGCCTGAAAGCGTAATTATTAAACCCAGCATGATTAGGAGGCATTTGGGCACAGACAACGTTAGGCCGCGGTACATCCAAGTCTCCAGGGAAATTGCGTGCATGCGAGCCGCTACGAATCGAGTCAGAATTTCGTACATTGGGAACCGTGAAATTATTTGACTTGAGGCAGCCTTGAGAATGTGAAGCCTCAGGTATAATAGGAGATGATGCATGTCTGCTGCTATTGCTGCCTTTCTGTCCATCAGCATCATTGTTGTGATGTAAAGTTTGACTCAAAGTCTTGTCATGAACCGTGTCGAGGAAACTGCTATATTTAACTTCTGGTGCTTCAAGCATTTCTGAGCTTGAAGCATTAGAAGTCGGTGAATTACGAGCTAATTTGACTTGAGTCTCGTCGGGCTTGTGAGTAGAATTGGCACCTGCCACTAGGCGAGGTTTAACAGTGCAATTTGTGGTCCCTTTGCCTGTGCAAAGAAGAGAAGCAAGGAGTTAGCAAACATGCAAAACGAAAAAGAAGCCAATGCAACAAGAGGAAAAACATCTCGTTTAGTGATGGTTGAAGAAGGAAAAAGATAACATGCATGCATGAACAAACTGGGCGGATTTCACTTTGTATTTTGGTTAATAAATTCAATCGTTATTTCGAGAGAAAATTTCTAGTGAAAAACCCTCTTTGACATTGACTTGGGGCTTCACTTGATATAAATGAACATTTATAGCACATATCATGATAAAAGGAACTGATAAATAGCAATAAACAAGCTGAGGAAAGCATCACAAATCACATCAAGCAAAACAAAAATTATGTAAATAAATGTAAAATTCAGAAGCTAATCAAGTTGAAAAAATGATTATTCTACAAGATTACAACTAAAATCAAAGAAACCCTTTGGGGAAAATTGTTGTCAATTAAAATGACCAGTGAAAAATTCATTTGCAGAAAGAATGACAAAAAAACTAAGATAATTTGTAAAACTCAAATCATAACATTCAAAACAAACATAAAAACTTCAGATTAATAAGCTCCTTAATTTGGCTTTGAAGCAGTGAGAGTGAGAGTCCATATCAGGGATGTTAGCGGTCAGAAAATGGGCAAAAAAACTTGCACAGGCATTGCCCTACCTAAGGGTCAAATTACAGTCAAATGTGAGCACAATAGCTGACAGACATTCAAACAGTTTCCAATAATTTCAAAATGGTAGTCTTATGGTTGCTTGTCATTCTTTAGAATCTGACAATCATGCATGGTGCGTTCTATTTAGGAAAAAATTCCATGACTTTATGACCTGGTTCTAGTAATCTTTGAATGTCAACTGAAAAGAGAGTAGTCGGCACAGCATAACCAAACCTTGCCACAATACATATGTACATGATGTGTATCAAACCTACGCATCCACTTGTATATTTATTTGATCTTACAATTTTCTTACGAATCCTTTCTCTACTGGTTTCAAATGGAACTGCTTGGCATTAATGGGTTAACACACGCAGCACAGAGAAAAAAAAAAATTTTCAATTGTTTGCAAATTCCATGATTTTTCATGTATTCCATGACCTGTACACACCCTGGACAATGTGAAGTAGAGAACAGGAATGAGTGCATAACACAACAGGTGCTTGAGCAAACTGCACACGAAGTTAAACCATGGTTCATTAGAGCTCATGATTGAGAGCAGCATGACTGTTTTCTAAGTTAAGCATTTACTTGAATGATAAATTTTTATTGAACATGGTCATAAAAAATGGATAAAAAAATGGTAGAAATTAAGATGTCCTTCTGGTATTGTATAAGTTACCACTCAAATTGAACAGAAAAACAGGATTAATTTACATTAAATCCTTATAAGGAAGCGGAAAGCAACCAAGCCGTTATTTTTGCCAGATTTTTGCTAACTTTAAGATGCTATTGCATAGAATCCATCATTTGCAGCTGAAACTATAACTATGAGTAATATGCAAGTAACATCAAATTGAGATGTAATTCTTATCAAGTCTGAAACATGACACACAAAATTTCAAGTAAAAGGTTCTTTCAAAATTCAATAGGATCTCATAAGAAATTCAGTGCTACTGTCTTAGGGAATATCATTAGGTTACACTAATGTATCATATTTTGAATGTTAAAGTGGTAGGCAATGATGCTCCATGCAAATGGACATATTTCTAAAACCAAGTTTAGCTGACAAGAAATTTAATAGCAACAATACAATTTTCAAGATTTATACTCAAGAAAATCTTTAACTGCATAAAATTAGCAAATTATGAGTTGCAAACATTTTGAGCTTGATTCAGCAAATATTCTCCAATATATAATATCATTGTCATAAATTGAAGCCAAATCTTAATCAACTCCAATACTTCAACATACAGCAAGACAGTTTTATATTCAGGGTTATTCTAAATGATGGTCCCAATTTAATAAATTTGCATTTATTCAGGTATAAATTCAAAATAACTAATCTATACACCAATGAAAACAAACAGATTTACATTTTTCTGCATATTTAGAAATATTTCATTTTTCCCCTCATGCTGCACGGCAAACATCTAAACGGTAGCCAAACTCGCCCCACGCGAGAAAGAATATCTTGTGTTACTGAGTGCACCGTAGCAGTGATACGGTTCTTCAGATCAAACAGAGTTGCTGGTAGAGGCGGGACGTAAACAGAGTTGCTGGTAGAGGCGGGACGTAAACAGAGTTGCTGGTAGAAATGGAGCTAACAGTTTCATTGACATAACCAAATAAGAAATGAGTGCAGAGCCAGATTTTCATTTCCTACCTGTCCTACCCAACAGTTAGGAAGTGACCAATTCAGAAAGCTAAAAAAAATTAAAACGCCTAATGTTGCATTTGAATAGGTAAAAATAACTTGAATCCTTCTCATTCAATTGGCATTTGAATTATCTGTTCAAAATTTATACTTAAATATATAAAATTTTTATAAAATAGGGTCCATCATTTAGAAAAACCATGTATAATACTCTAATGAAGTCATGTTGAATCTTAATTTGATTGTATCCACACAGCACATTGTTGAATCCTGTAGTCTAGAGGGAAACAAATTTTAAGCTTTAGGCCAGCAGGGTAAAAAAGCAAGGCAAGGTGCATCAACCCATCACCAACATTGACCACACCATCACTAAGGCAGACAAAAAATGTGCCAAAATCACAACTGGCAAATCAGATCACTCATGAAAACAAACAAACCCCGCACTGGAGCAGCATCCTAAAGGCCCATTACACTCCTCTGCACACCATGAAAATTTGTGGAGCGCCTCTCCTCACACTCTCCATAACCACGCTCCACATTCCTCTCTCACCCTCTCACTCACACAACACGGTTACAGAACCCATCACTCCACCACCACACTCCTCACCGACCACACACACAACGTACGTATACAAGATGGCAACTCCAAGCACCCAAGCACACCGCAAACTCCTGATTACAAATGGCATTAGCAAAGCCTTTGATGCCATCCTGCACCTCCTACTACTAACAAAGTCTACAATACAACACTACATAGCAACACTAGATGCTGGTTTGCCGATTACTCAATAGGCAGACAGTCATTTGTACACTACAATGGCACTACCACAGCACACAAAGAACATACCGAATGGAGTACTCCAAGGATCAGTCCTCTCATTAACCCTTTTCAATCTCTACATGAACATTCCAGCCCCACCAGAAAACATTTAAATTTCATCGTACGCAGACATACATCACAATTACATTAACACGCGCTTTAAAACACATGGTCCACACAAGTATAACCTTACATCACACTACCGTACTAGAGGGCTGATTTAAGGTGTCACCATCACCTATATTTCCATGTCTTTTGGGCCACACAAACAGAACATCAAAAACAAAATGCAGACCTAGGCTAAACACACTTGGATCCCTCACAGGAACAACATTTGGACACAACAAATAAAGCCTCACACTAGTGTAACAATAGATATACTCACTGCTGGACTATGCCAGTCTAGCCTTTGTATCCATAAATTCACCCTCACTCCACAACCACCTATAAACCAATCAAAACACAGCACGCAGCATTGCACTTGGTGGCACCTGAACCACACCACCCAGCCACGTCCATGCAGAAACCAAATTCCTTTTTCTGGAAGAACACCTAGCTATAGGAAGCACCCAATTCCTTGCATCTGCACTCCACAACTCCCTCAGCCTCTGCCATCACTTTCAGCATTTGGCACCATGCACCCATGCACCCAGATAACAGCTAACACTCCACACAACTACTATCTAAATACTATAAAACCTTACACCCGCCCACACACCCAGCCAACTTGAATATATACACACCCACATGTCTCACCTGGAGCGCACTCTCAAATCTACCAATCAGCAATATCATATAGACAACATGCCACCAGACATCAGCCATACAGAGCAGCAGTTAAACTATGCTGACAGGTGCAGTTCAGCAGAGTACACTGTGCTCACAATCTCTTGCTATGGTATACTCCTACAAACATCACCTGGACAGCACTCATTTCGACCTATGCCCCCAATGTCATGCATTCTTCCACACTGTCAAGCATCAACTACTCGAGTGCCCAGAGCTGGCAGCATCCAGGTTATGGACTGGCATAACATCCATCACACAACTTAATTAGGTCAGAGCCAGCTTGGGAGGTGACTTTCCTGCGCAGCGCAGGTATCCTGGCGTGACATGAACTTTGGGAACAACATCATGCTCCATAATAACATAAGCAGGTATCCATACAACTGGCAATGGAAAACTGCACAAATACACCAAGCATGTGCCTTTTATAGCAACACCCAAAAGAATTAAGCTTGCATGTGCTGTGCAGTCAAGACAACAGGTGTATGCTGTGAGCAAGCAGCGTTCATGCATGCTGTAACAGGATGGAAATAGTGATAGTACTTAGCACCAACTCGGTTATCTCTACAGTGAAAAAGTTTAGAAAATTGTGGCAGCAACAATGCAATCATTTCCTTCTTTCAGAAAGGAATAAATAACCAGCCAATTAATCTACAAGCTCTGAAACAAATAAACAAGTTTAGTTAGTTAGTTTAGTGGCCAAATGTTTACTAGCGCTTCAGCTATTTAGCTATCTCGCACCGAAAGTCAAGATGAACATCACCATGGAGGTGGAAGGTCTCAATTATTCATCACCCACAAGGGGCGGAAGGTCTCAATTGTCCAGCCCGCTGAAGCTGGCTTGAAGGAAACAGCGTTAGCATCTCAAAGAGACGAAGTGACAAGGAGGGACAGGTGAAAAGCAACAGAAACGAAGACAGTCGAACAAGAGGTCGCTTACACGGGACGTCGGCCGCCCGCACGAGAGAGACAGAGAAGGGAAATGCAAGGAATCCTGCCTACATAATAACTTAATGTAAGGAATCCTGCCTACATAATAACTTAACCCCACAACTGAGACCTGCAGTCAGACATCGCGAGCTCAGCGGTGGGGCGCTCAGGAACAATCCCCCTAGGAACGCGAAATCCCATAGGACTTCTGACGAGCACAGACACACGTCAGAAGTCCCCCCTGAGGGGACAAATAAACAAGCAGAGCCTTAATTAGTAAAGGTTTGGGTTGAGAATGTATAAAAAAAACATTAGATATGAATTTACCCCTGTAAACAAAAATATTCAATTAATTAAGAACTAATGCGTAATTACAAGGCATGTGACCCAACTTCCCAGAAGACATAACACACACTCGTGTAGAAGATCATGCCTTGATCAGATGTTATATACCTATCTGTTCACATCCATCTTATTTTAGTGCCTTTTTGGGCTTCATTTCAGTAATAATAAACCTCGGTCATGCCTCCAAAAAAAGTCAACAGTGACAGTAGACTTTAGTGAAAAGGAACTGGCCAACAATTGAATTGAAAAGGGAAAACCATGCAGAGTGATATGACTCTGATTTTGCCACCAAGTGCATCATCAGGCATTGACTATATTGATTTTAACAAATGAACAGTTGAAAGAAGCTAATGTGTCAAAAGGAGTGAATAATATAACAAAGCAAAAGACTCATATATAGAGGGAATAATTATTATATTTGTATATGGTACATACATGAGAAACAGTTGGAAGGTTCTAGTGCCAATGTGGTATTCATTTGCAAGAAGGCACTGAAGATTTGCAGAAGAAAACACTTCATTCACATTTTCAATGTATTCCTTATGTGTGTATACAGGGTGTCCCAAAAAAACGATACCCAACTTTGAATGGCTGTAACTCGAAAAGTAATAGAGTTAAAAATTTTTGAAAGGTCAGAATTCGTTCCCTACCTTTTTCTGCATCTCTCCACCAAAAATCAGACAGATTGATGTAGCCATAAGCGTTTGATAGAACTTTCAGTGACATGTGCTAAAATCGTGCTTGTGCAAAGTTTTAGCAATATCATTTTGCATAATAATTACATTGTCTTGACATGTTTTCTTTTCACTGTTTTATTTTTTAGCGCATTTTCTCATTTATGAAAAAATGCGCTATTGTGCTTGCCATGTCCGTCTGTCCGTCTATCCTTCTGCCCGTCTGTCTGTCCGTCCGTGACTTCATGTTTTCATCGAGGAGAAAATGCGCTTTCTGTCACTCACTGCAGTGAGTACTGAGTTACATTTTTTGTATCTTTGGTGAGACAAAAACATGGCATGGCAATCTTTGGTGAGAGACAATCTTTGGTTTTGAAATTCTCTCTCACCAAAGATTGCCATGATTGTCTCACCAAATATTGCCATGGTTGTGTCTGACCAAAGATTGCCTCTCACCAAAGAATAAAGATTGTCATGATTGCCTTGTGGGAAAAAGTTGGAAATGGAAATCTTTCATTTAAAAAATTAAATTTAAATTCAGAGCCATTATGTCCTTAAATTTGATCATTTTTACTAGTTTGTAGTGGAATAGCCCCAACCCAAATAGGTACAACACAACGAAATACCTAATCAATGGCTTAGTGGCCGGTGGGGCAGGATAGATACGAGACGAGATTTACAATTCTACAAGAAAGACAAAAGATATACGGCGATTATAATATGGTACTTCGTCTGGTTGAGAACGTTGAAATTTGAAGAAATTTAATTAAACGGATCATTCATTCACTCATTGGAAATGGAATGATGGTATTACCGTATTAGTATGTAGCTACGGTAGAAGCAAACTCAAGTAGCTAGGAAGTAGGCTAGCTAGTAGAGTATTTTTCGTAAAACACTTGCAAATACACGAGAATTCACCAATCGCGTGTTTGGTCTTACCTCGAAAAGAATGATCCATGATGCTGATTTAAATATTTTCAGGTTAATCCATCTTGACCAAGTGGAGTTCTGCTTACATACACAAGAACCACTACCAAACAACCTCGATCCGTAGCGGCAGAAATGCAACTGAATCTCTGAGGTAATATCTACGAGTAAATGTGTATTAGGCAACACTTTCATAAAAGAATTTATCTCCTACAAAATTGACTTCCTAATTTGCGTATTTTTATTCATCTTTGATCATATATATTAGTAATATTTGTAGCAAATGATTTGAAGGATGATATGCTACCTGACTTCTTTCAAATATTTTAATACAATCAAATTAAGCTAGAGTCGCAGTAATTTACGGATCTTTAACACACTTTCGACAATTATGGGATAAATTTTTAGAATGAATTCACGAATCTTCATAACAGATTTACCAAGCTTAAGTTTTTCGAATCAAAAATAATCTTGCCAAATTTAAAACGAAGTTATATGATCTCGATACGCTCCAACGCGCGTTAACCACATCGGCACTTTACGGTAGGCCTCGAATTTGTCCTGGATTTTGAGCGGTGTCAAAATTTTTTAGTTCGTTAAAATTTTAATTAGTGCGCATTTAGCATTTTTAATGTTTCTTTGAGCATTCTGATGATGCCCGTGGCTACGTACAGCAACTAATGGATTATTTCAAGTTCATTCTGATGGATTTATTATTGGCAGATTTACGTGCAGGTAATCTGCAGATAAATGTGTTTTCATTTTTCTCGTTTGGGTTCGCTCTCGAGTCCACCGATGAGTGCGGAGAATTATCAACAACATAATGAATGTTCAAATGTTTTATTGAAGCCTTTAGTAAAGATAAACGGCGCAACTAACTGCCGAAATCAATTGAAATTATACGAATTTATTCTCGGTCTATGAATAAAGGAATTTCAATATAATTTATTCCATATACTACGAGCAAAAGGTTCACATCACGGGAGAGTTTATCTTTTCCTGCGTACAGCTAGTGCGCCATCAACAAAATGAACAATAGCAGCACAGATCAGAAGAATCCCAAGCACCACGTTCGATGCATAGTAGTTGTCTTTGCTGTTCGAATACTCCGCGAGCATGTAGCATCCCGCAGCTGTCATATACATCGAAAGAACTCCACTGAGTATCGCCTCCTCAAACGTACTTTTGATCGAAATGAAACACAATTTGCAGATCACGAAAACAGGAGTCACCGTAAGTGCAGTCATGATACAGCCTTCATGAATCATCTTTATACCCTGCGCTTCACTTGTCACAGTTAGTATCAAAGCTATTAGAGCCAACGATATTTCCACCAACTTGAAAATGCCGCTAACGGAACCCAGGTACGAAACGTTCACCCTTCGCTTGAAAGTTTGAGGATGCCAAGTTCCTGCAGCTGTCGGGTCGTGGGGTTGGTCGTGCTCGCTACTCTCTCGATTCTCAGACGTCGACTTTACTGAAGGCTCCTCCTCCTCTGCTGGACACCAAGGAGATGGGTAATTCACTGGCTTGCTGTTCTCATACGTACTCTGGACATGATTCTTCGCTTGAAGTTCAATTTGCAGGTCAACACACTCGCTTCTTTAAATAAAGTTACGGTTTTCCTGGCCAGTCGAGTCGTATATGGTCTCTTGCAGCTCAGTTTATTGTTGGATCTAATTACTCTCATGAAGAGGCAACTAAACGCGTTGTCGTTGATCCGGTTTACCTATGTAATCTTGGACAAAAAATAAGATTGTGTCTTCACGAGATGAGTTGCTATCTTCAAAGTAATTCATTTTGGAGGCTTCAGAGAATTATTGGTCCAGAGTTTTGTGGCGAACCCGAAAATCGAAAGGCGTTTTTCACGCCAGTTGAAAATTCTAGTTACGTATCAATCTTTGTATCAATGATACTAAATTTTTTTATCGCCGTAGGCTGACTAAACTTCAAATAGGACTAAATGTCACTTAATATATGTATTTAAAAGCAATAATAATTTTCATAAAGTCGATTACGACTAGCTTCTACTTGCTTTTTTTCAACTCCGGTAAAGTTTAACATTGAAGAAGGTGGTTGGTTTTCTCTACTAGTTGTTCAGAAGCTACAGCAGCCTTCCCTCTTCTGTAAATAATTAATCGGCACGTGTTATGTTGGGGAGTAAAGACTGTAAAGCTCAGATAGTTTATTGTGGTTGAAGAACGTAGACGCCCACCGGCCAAGACCTGTATCATTGATGGCCGTTAGAATCGACATTACATGAACACAATGGAATAACAATATCGAAATGATACAGAAAACTCAATTAATATTTAGCTATGACAGTTACACTGAAATGTTTCATCATATTATAGGAATTGAATTCTAGTGAAAACTTAGCTTCTTACCCCTTAGCTGATGTTAATTAACCCACACGACGTCGTTCAGAAATTGACTCTAATATAAGTCACTTATAATATACACGCGCTTGGCAAATGGTTCCAGACTGGAGTTCTTAACAAAATTCACAATATTTGCTGGTACGATTTTATATATAAAAATAATTTCTCAAAATCGTCGATGAATTCAACAGGCCTCGTGACACCCTGCAACAACGTCAAATTCCATACTAAGAGCCAAAAAGGCCCCTGCAAAAACGCGGGAGTTATCCGAGAGGCCGGTGTAGTCTATAAATTTTACTTCAAAGTAGGTTGTAGACTTCTTCATGTGTCCATCAGTTTAACAATTAATAATTATATGTACTAGTTAGTCCTACGATAATAAATTCTTAGTTGCCTGATGGCACTGATGGGTGCTAGTGGCCCTGATGGGTGCTGGTGGCCCTGATGGGTGCTTTCCAATTAGCGTCGACTTCTGAGTCGCAGTTTCGCGATATTTTTGCGTCTTCTTTTGAATCGCTCAACTGCGAGATTCTAGCGTACTGAGCTGTGTTGGTACTGTACACCGTACAGTCTACAGTACCGACTGTTGTGTCTACAGTGTTGGCTCATTAGACTAGTGTTGGCTGTACAGTGTTGGTTCCTTAGACTAGTGTTGGCTGTACAGTGTTGGTTCCTTAGACTAGTGTTGGCTGTACAGTGTTGGCTCATTAGACTAGTGTTGGCTGTACAGTGTTGGTCCAGACTAGTGTTGGCTGCACAGTGTTGGCACATTAGACTAGTGTTGGCTGTGCAGTGTTGGCTGTACAGTGTTGGCTGTACAGTGTTGGCTGTAGTGTTGGCTGTACAGTGTTGGCTCATTAGACTAGTGTTGGCTGTACAGTGTTGGTTCTTCAGTTATAGTGAAGACTCAAGAGTTTGCTTCTCGCTGGCACTGCTGCATGCTGGGCGTCGCTTGTTCTCGATTGAGTTGCAGGCTTATGATTGGCACCTCATCAGATGTTTGATTTGAATGGTGATTACCATACGTGGTGATGAATCTAGGTGAGGAATAGCTCAGGATCTTGATGCCGGTGATAAGTGTATATCGATAAATCTATGTGAGCATCAGCTGAAGTAAATTTGTTGATGGTTGCAGGAGTGTTCCAGCTGCTCATCGTGGCGGGGGGCAACGACGAAGATATACTGACTCTCCTGGACATCCTCAACTCGAGGGCCCTCGACAGCTGCTATGCTGACGGTGCTGCCTCTGGTGGAGTGTGGAGTGTCCCCTGGTGCTGATAACGAAGGAGCTAGCGGTGGTGCCATCTCCCCTGATGCTGACGCTCCTGGGGCAGAAGCCTGCAGAAGAAACAAATCCATGACCCACGATGAGCTCATCCAGCTTAAAGTTGACGTTCTCAGGGTGCGTGGGGTTACAGTTAATATTGCATAATTGTCATCAATTATCGCTTAAAATTAATTTTATGTTAGTGTCATGTAACTACATTAAAGCCATTATGGAAAACACATGTTTAATGTATTCCAAAGCATCTGCATAGGAACTTGAGTTGATCTAATCAATTGAATCATTTCAATAGATTATCTCAGGTGGTTTCAGTCGCTGGTGACGTGCCTACGGGACTCTCAGCCGCACCGTCTTCAGGAAGGTTGGGGGCTTGGTGCGGGGGCTGAGTGTCGTCGTGGGCATGCGGGACGCTTTCAAGGACCTCCCACCGCCCCCCTTTACGTCCACGCCCCCCCAACTCCTGCTCGCCCTCATAGGGGGCGTCTTCTCGTGTCTCACCACCGCCATGCGATACGAGCCCGCCAACGCAAAGTTCTTCCATGCGCCGAGGTCGGACTTTTCTTACTCTCAAATATTTTGATTAATAATGAATATGAATTATTTTCTTCTATACAATGTTTGTTTTGTTACTAAAATCTGCAGAATTTTTTGCGACCAAAGTCAGTGAAATACAATGTTGACAAGCTTTACTTGTTTCATGGCGAGCTCCGTGATTCCTGATGAGATCTATGGTATGACTCGATCAGCTAATATTGTATAGTGTATATATACACTACACTTCGTATTCCAAGAACGTTTTCTGTTTATTTCAGATCTGCAACGGTAGTTTGTCTGAGACGCTGAGGCAGCTTGACTGCTTCAACAACGCGTGTACGCGCCTTCAGGGCAGTGACGCCCCCCAAGTGACGCCCCCACTGGGCTGCCCTCCGCAGTAAACCCTCCGGCAGCAGAGCTGAGTCCCCAAGCAGAGGGACCTCCTCCCCCCACAAGTCCTCTTCCCCTCGCAAGTCCTCGTCTAACGTCCCCGCGCACTCGCTGCTCTCCAGCCTGACGGCGTCCTTTTAGGCGACGTCCTTAGCACACCCCGTCCTCTCCTGGCACAGCGCTGACGATGCAACTACCTCGTCAGCTGCTGATGGTCACATCACGACCTCGTCAGCTGCTGATGGTCACATCACGACCCCGTCAGCTGCTGATGGTCACATCACGACCCCGTCAGCTGCTGATGGTCACATCACGACCCCGTCAGCTGCTGATGGTCACATCACGACCCCGGCAGCTGCTGATGGTCACATCACGACCCCGTCAGCTGCTGATGGTCACATCACGACCCCGGCAGCTGCTGATGGCCACGTCTTGGCTGTGGATGGCCACGTCACGGCCGTGGATGACCATGTCGTGGTGAACGCGTTTCATGCCGCGTTTAAGACGCCGCTGCTCGAGTACTCGTGAGTCGCGCACTGTCGCACGCCTTCAATATTTATCCTGCGATTCCTGTCGCAAAATCATGAGCAGAATCCGTGCCAGAACTGGATATTTTTACTTGTTTATATAATTGTTTGATTTTGTTATCATTGTCCTTCATTCACGATTATGGATGAAAATAATACTATCATAGTTTAAATTTTGTTTGTTATTGAAGATACGATGAAATTTAAACCTATTATGACAGTGGAACACATCATTATGCCGTGGTGAGCAGGAGAATTGTAGTAATTATAGTCTTATTATTATAGTCTTATTATTATATAGTCATATTATTATAGTCTTATTATTATAGTTTTATTATTAAAGTCTTATTATTATAGTCTTATTATATTTTTGACTTGTTCACAGGCCGCCTGAGTGGTTCCCTCATGGCCCAGCAGGTTTGTCCACCTCCTGCAGTCCTGCCCCATGACCCAGCAGGTTTGTCCACCTCCTGCAGTCCTGCCCCATGACCCAGCAGGTCGGTTCTGCTCCTGCTAGAGGGGACAGTAAAAAATACAATAATTCATTTGGTTGTCCCTTCTCAAGTTCGATGAATAGATTTTCTTTTACCATGAATGCACATGTATTGTCCCTAGTTTACTTCAAATTTCTGCTTTGCAGTTGATATTTTCCAAGCGATAATTCAAGGAGGAAGTTACGGTGAATCTTGTCCTTCTGAGTTGCTCTTATTTTAGGAAAATATGTAAAAAAATCACCTTAAAGATGATCTTTGTTTCCACGAATTAAAATTTAAGCCCTCATGTGACCACGCAAATTAGAATTTATCATATTTGCATTGATAAAAAAAAATTAGTTTCTCATATTTTCTTATAAATCACATGTAACAATTTTCGATGTTTTCCCAAATATTTCTGTTTTCCCCTGATTTGCTGACTGATGACCACTGGCACCACCTCGTCCCTGACTTGCTGACTGAGGACCACTGGCACCACCTCGTCCCTGACTTGCTGACTGAGGACCACTGGCACCACCTCGTCCCTGACTTGGTGACTGAGGACCACTGGCACCACCTCTTCCCTGACTTGGTGACTGAGGACCACTGGCACCACCTCTTCGTGGTCCTCAACAGGACCATCCTCAAGACCTCCTCCCTCACCCTCTACCTGGACGGCAAGAGATGCGCACTGTGATGTGCAATGTGATGTGCAATGTGATGTGCAATGTGATGTACAATGTGATGTGCAATGTGATCTACAATGTGATGTGCACTGTGATCTACAATGTGATGTGCACTGTCATGTACAATGTGATGTGCAATGTGATGTACAATGTGATGTACAATTTGATGTGCAATGTGATGTGCAATGTGATGTGCAATGTGATCTACAATGTGATGTGCACTGTCATGTACAATGTGATGTTCACTGTGATGCGCACTGTGATGTACAATGTGATGTGGTCTGTGATCTACAATGTGATGTGCACTGTGATGCGCACTGTCATGTACAATGTGATGTGCAATGTGATGTGCAATGTGATGTGCAATGTGATGTGCACTCTCATGTACAATGTGATGTGCACTGTGATGCGCACTCTCATGTACAATGTGATGTGCTCTGTAATGCGCACTGTGATGAACAATGTGATGCGCACCAGATGTGCTCATCACTACATGGTTGTAGCTGTAGTACATCGCCCTGATGCCCGGGAGGCGCGGCAGCAAACCTCAACGTCGCTGCCAACGTCTACGCCTACATCGGCTCTGCGCCCCCCTACCGCCGCCTCTCCAGGTGGGAGAAGTTCCACTCTTATGGAACTTCAACGCAATATAGTCTTTGATATTTGTTGCATTCAAATTTGTTATTTGTAATATTCATGTATTCAATATACAGAGGTTGACCACAATAAGGGGAATACCTGACATTTTGATATCGTGCTTCATTGTTTATTACAATAAAAAAGTGACATATTTATTGTTTATTGTTGCTGCTAATTGATATTTTATCCCTGCACAGATATTTTTAGTAAATTTCTGTTTATATAACCTAACTTATAACCGGTAAATGGCAAATCTCCTTACTTTCTAAGAGGCCCAATCGTTGGTGCACGTATGGCAGGTGCTAGTGTGACAGAAACTGCCCGAATGCCTGACGTTCCTAGAGGTACTGTCTCAAAAGTAATGACTGCTTTTGAAAGAGAAGAAAAAACGTCCTTCCTCAGCCTAGCACAGGTCTGGCCAAAAGTCAAAGTTGTCTGAGAGAGACCGTCTGTACCTGAATGGAATTGTGAGAGACATGCGGAAGACCACGACTGTTGAAATTACTTCAGACCTCAAGGGACCAACAGAACCCCAGCTGCACAGATCTGGATTCTATGGAAGAGTTGCAATTAGAAAACCTCTGGTTTAGAATACAAATGCCTTAAAGCGTTTAGAGTTGTGTTAAAAACCAAAGAAGCGGTCTCGAGCAGTTGAAAAATGGGATTTTCTCTGATCGTTTACCTTATTTCCAACCCTTGGTCGAGTTTCCGTTTGGAGACAGTTGAAAGAGTAATTTAATCCCGACTGCCTCTTTCCAACCATGAAACATGGCGAGGATCTGTGATGATCTGGGGGCTATTTCTTGGAAATCCTGCGGAGCAATGATTTCTCTTCATGGAAGAATCAACAGCCGTGACTATGTGGAAATTTTGGAGGACCAAGTTCATACAATGGTTCATTCAAGCACTGTTTCCGGAGGGGAACACCATCTCTCAAGATGATGTTGCCCCGGGCCATACAGCTTGAGTTGTTGAAAAATGGCATGAGGAACATTCTAATGAAGTTGAGCATCTCATTTACTCACCACAATCACCAGACATTAATAGTACAGGGTGCGGCGTGGGAACTTACTCTTTTAAAAAAATCACAAAGTAAAAAGTATTAAAGATAGCGTTTTAATTCTTTCTTTTTTACAAAGAGCTACATTTAAAGTTTCGTTGGGTTTACTTACAAGTTTAATTCTTGAATATTACATCTTGTAGGTGACCTCCATGCTGTTCAATACATTTTGTCAGACGAGATCGGAAGTTTCGCTCCACCTTCTCAAGCNTACTTATTATTCGGTCGCTCTAAAAAGAAGAAATATCTCGTATTTCATTGCTCCGAAGTTCACCGGAGGTTTGAGTACCTAGAGGCGAGTTGGCCGTAGTAATATGGCACCTCATAATTTTTCTGCAAAAACTTTATCCTCGAACTTTTCATGGGCAACAAAGTTTAGTTTCGGGAGGGGCTCCCTAATGTTAGTTCTTTGTCTGGCGGCATGAGCGAAAATTGGCGTAAATCTAAAATTTTAGTGGTTATGCTTGCTGTATTATATTTTTAAGGTATATTTTTAAGCAATAAATTCACAATGTATTTCATTTGACAGCAGTCATTGCTTATTATTATTTTTTAAGAGCAACCTAAACAAATTTGAAAGATAGTAATTTCCGTGATGTTTTCATATGGTGTTGATATGGAAGCCTATTGCATATAACAAATGGATATTTTTTAAAGATCTGTTGAAGCACTGATTAATCACTGTCTCTTATACACATCTAGATGTGTATAAGTGACAGCTTCTCACCCAACCCCCACACGCCTCCTCTCATTCCCCGATCACCCAACCCCCACACACCTCCTCTCATCCCCCGATCCCCCAACCCGTGACCTCCCGTCCCCTGCAGGTGGGGTGGTCATCGGGGACCTTGGGGTGCGGGTGTTTTGTCCGCGGCCCGTGTCTTCGGTCATCCAGACGCTGGGGTTTGGATGACCCTCCTCACCCAACATCGATCATGTTGGGTGAGGCGCAACCCACGTGTTTTCTTATTTCTTCATCATTTTTTTCTTTTATTTTCTTATTTATTAGAAATTACTTTGAACTCTCATATTTCCAAACTTGAGGTAATTTTTGCCCATGGCTTAAGGGGGCGGTGTACCCTAAAATTTTCGGATTTGGCTTTTTCGGTTTTTGGTCTCCTCTTAAAGCTGACATTCTGCCCTACCCAACGGTACCACTGCCATCTCTGTACGTTGATTTATGCTTTCACGACATTTCATGAAAGGGGGGCGGGTGGGGAGTTCGTCAAGTAATTAGATAGGAACTAATTAGCTGCTGAGCTCTTTAAATATAGTGTCTACTTGAGTTGTGCTGCAGTTGCCTGTTTATTCTCATCTTAAAGCTGAAATTCTGCCCTATCCAACGGTACCATTGCCATTTCTGTATGTTTATTTATGCGTTCACGACACTTCATGAAAGGAGGGCGGGGGGGAGTTCTTTCAGTAATTACATAGGAGCTAATTCGCTTTCCAGCACTACATGTACAGTGTTTTTATGAGGTGCAACTCAAGGTGCCTCCGGGCGTTGTACGGGGAGGTGCGCATGTAGTCGCTCCCACCATCCTTGAGTGGAATCAAGCTCCAGAAACGTTTAGTTTGGTATCTATGCTACATTGAGCGCCTATTATGGTGCGCGCGGGACTTTGTCGCGCTCTCCTCAACATCACAGTTATTGTCACGGAAAACCTATCCCCTCCTAGAGTTTTGAAGCTATAGCGATGAGACATATACCATTCGATTCGTAAAGACAATACCTACCGAGTAACGAAGCCCCTTTTTTAGATTTGTGTATAGTTTGGATTCAAAATGGGGGGAGGGGGGAAAATTTCAAAGAAATGAGAAGAAAACGGAAAAATACGTGTAAAAAAACTAAGGCAAAAATAAAAAATCGGGCTTCGTTACTCGATCGGTATGGTCTTTACGCATCGAATGATATGCGTCTCAATGGGGAGCGCAGCCGTGCACCACCAATTTTGTGCACCAATATGTCCTGAATCGAACGCCTTGTATCTCTCCGGACATCCACCAATCAGCCGTGAACCACTCGGCTTTGTCTTCCTCCGGCCTCGCATAGAACCTGCCGTGCACCACCAGGCCGCGAATCGAATCTGACTTCCGGGCATCGTTAAATTAGGTAATTTTACGTTCACCGCATCTGAGGTTAGGTTTCAGATAGCATAGTTCTGTTCCAAAATTTCTCGTCCTCCGACAAGTGGCCGTTCGACCGAGGGCTGGTTCGACCCACGGCCTAGCTACGGACGGCTTGAAGTGTTGAAGGCTACGTTCCGAAAGGCAGGAATCATGATGGTCCATTACATCCAGGGCAGTGGTGGTCTTCGGCAGGCGACCCGTCTCAATGTTGTAGCTTGAAAAATCCATAGGAGATAGATTTCTACAGTACCCCATGTTTTGTCCGTTTTCTACGAATTTCACCTTTTCTGTTAATTATTCTGAAAAAATCATACGAACAAAATGTTCTTATCTTTTGTTTTTACATATATGTGTGAAGTTTCAGGAAGATCCGTTAGTAAATGTGGAAGTTTTTCTGGAGGGTATACCGCCCCCTTAATTCGTATACTTTTTCTCTGATTTTTAATTTATTCAAGTGCGTTATCGGTTATTTTGACTTGCATTCTCCCTACCTACCACAATTCACTAGATGCTCTTATACTATGTACATTAAAATGTGCTATATTATAAATTAATAAAAATAATGAAATTACTAAAGCACTGTAGCTTTTTCGTTTGCATTCTGCTTTTTGTACTTTCGCATTCTGCTCGTGCTGTGGGAAGTGGGCCACTGTGGAAAATATGAAATGTTGTCAAATGTGAAATGTGGCACATTTCAGATCACTGTACTGGAGGCGTGGCAGACAAAATCCTATAAATTCGACTTCGTATTTCACGGTATTTGATGCTGAGGCAACTCAAGAGGAAGTTTATTCGACAGCCGTGTCGAAGATTGCCAGGGAGATCCACAATGGTAAGCTAGCTTTCAATCCATTTATGTTATTGTAGACATATAGATACCTACAGCATAAGCTTCCAATGAACTTGTAAAGGAATCAACTTTTGTCCAATTAGCTCTCCTGAATGTTCGAATTTAAATTTTTGATTATTCCTCTCAAACACGGAGGGTTTTTAATTGTCATTTTATGCTGCTCATTTATATCTCAAGAATTTTACTGTTAACCAGCCTAAATGGTAATATATAATAAGCATACCTTCATATACACACACGAGTTTATAATTAAAATTTTAATGGCTTGAATAGCACCGTTCTAATATTGTTATCTGAATTTCCTAGTTCTGTGCGTCTCCAGGATTAAATATTGCCATTTTGTCTTACTCGTATTATTTATTTTCAAAATTTGTATAAATCTTCAGAATTTGTCACCATTTTGGTACCACGTTTTTATCTAATCTGATAATTCAATGACTCCAGGATACAATGTGGCAGTCATAGCATATACGGCGCGTCTAACACCGGCAAGACCCACACCATGGGTGTGGGAGGCTTGCCCAAAAATGCCTCTGAGACGGGCATTCTCCCCAGAGCATTAACCGATATGTTCGAAGTACTGGCTGAGCGGGAGCAAGCATTTGAAGTAAAATGCTCATTTGTCGAAGTAAGTCGTTCATTGATTGTACTATTTTCATTAGTTGGTCCATTTTAGAGGGGAAAAGGGTGGCAGCCTGGAATTGCGGGGAGCAGTGGGTGGTGGCGTGGTTATACAAGGTGTGACCGAGGAGTCCGTGGCATCGGTGGAAGAGATAATGGGTGCTCTTGAGAAAGTCCGTAATAATAATAATCATTTCGTTTTTTGTTGGTATGCATCTTGACCTTTCTGAGGAAGTACTGATGAACTTTATAAAGCTGTAATTTTAGCTTAAACAATTATTGTGTTGTGCGCCGTGAACTCACGTAGCAGTCGCACACACGCGGTCTTCTTCGTAAAGCTACAGCACTGGAGGAGGCAAGACGGGTTAGTTTCCTTCCTCTCTTACTCTTCTTTGTTGACTGGCTCATCGCGAAAGAGATGACATTACTCGCTTGCTTAACCCTCTACCGCGTGACGTGAGTAACCGGAGCAATGTTGTCACAAGCCTACTTCCCAACATAGGATACAATCTAGTGAGCTTAAAATGACTTGTACTGATGGTTGCCGCCACGTAAAACTTTAAAATGTTCTCTGTTGCGTACAAACGTCCTCAGGTTGCTACGCTCATTAGTTTACGTATAATTTAAGTTGAAAGTTATGTTCTTAGAGAGTGACATACGGTGGTAGAAGGCTAAGTGACTGTTTTTTACAGAGATTGTGCCCCAAAGGTGTGCGGCAAATTTACGCTCGTTGATTTGGCTGGGAGCGAGAATGCCAAGAAAGCCTGCACGACTGGACAGCGCATCTCAAAGAAGGCATAGACATTGACTTGGGCCTGTCGACGCTACGCACCGTCATCGACGCACGCGCCTAGCTCAAGCAACACGTGCCCTTCAGAAATTCAAAGCTGACGAGGCTAGTGCAAGGTCAGATTTGACTTTTTTGAACAATGGAATGCTTGTTGCGTTGTAGCTAATTATCATTCGTTTTGATAGGTTATTCCCTATACTCAAGTACAAGAAGATTTCCTGGAGCTTCCATATTATATATAATGTTGCGCATGCTGCCAAGTGTTCTTCACTACATATTTTATTCCTGCAGATTCGCTTGGAGAGTGGTGACACACCCTCCTCATCTGCTGCGTGTCTCCAGGGCAGTCCTCCCTGGACGAGACCAAGCGCACCCTGGAGTTCGGAGCAGTGGGCAGGAAGGTCAACTTGTGATTATCCGCCGGAAATTCAAATTTAGTGCCGGAGATCCGCGTTATGGACGTGGAGGTTATGGACGATCAACGTGGGCAGGAGGTGGAGGAGGTGCAGGAGGTGGAGGGGGCGCCGCAGCTCCTTCAGCTACCCGTTGTCGAGGGTGGTAAACGGAAGTCCCCCCGTAACCACCCGGAGAGTAAGGCAAATTATAAAGTAATACATGTATGTGACTTGGTGTAACTATGACGAGTCACTTACAAAATTATAATAAACATACAGGGTGCGGCGTGGGAACTTACTCTTTTAAAAAAATCACAAAGTAAAAAGTATTAAAGATAGCGTTTTAATTCTTTCTTTTTTACAAAGAGCTACATTTAAAGTTTGCGCTCCTCTCTCGACCACTGCATGGTCGCAACTGAACTGAGTGGACGAAAAACTTCATAGCCCGCGCACCATATTGCGCATGGCGCCACCTTCCTAGGACTAATGGCCGCCACGTGGCGCGCAATTCAAATAAGTAAGTTCCCGCGCCGCACCCTGTACATATAAATAAACATATAGCGTTCGAGTACCTGAAGTTAAATTTGCAGTTCGCTGATCGGACACAAGGCTCTAGAAGTCGTTCTCATACTTTCTAGTAGAAGCGCAGACAAGATAAACTGAAGTATGAAATTTCATCTAAATTATAGAAAATACAATATTCTACGGGTTTCACTCTCAAAAACACATTGTAGTTTTACTGGCAAGGCAACTTTCGGCAGTTAATGGGAAGAGTGACCGGTTCAGACAATAGCTGCGATTTTGAACGCGATTTCCGGTTGTTAACGCAATGATGAACCTATCGTTCATATGCAAATCTCGTTTTAGCCGCCTGGTCAATTTGGGCAATTTTAAAATTTCGGGCGTTGTACAAGGCCATATAAAGTGACCAAGTTACGGGGTAAACGAGTAGAATGGGGCTCCAGGCAGCATTGAACATGCTGATAGACACGCTAGTGTAACGAACCCCACCGAAACACGAAGCTGATCGTATTTTGTACCTATTGTACCATTTTGACGAACAGTCAATGATTTTGAAGAGATGGCCCAGGCTTCCCAAGAACTCTGAGCGGCTGAGTGTCAACAAACGAAAGACAGATTTAGTGAGTTACTCGACAAGGTTAACTGCATCTGTGTTGATCGATCATGAGATGCGATCTACTGCTACTAAATGATTGAACTAGTAATTCAACCAGATCTCAGGTCGTCGGTTTCCATGGCCACCTGATAGATATGTAACCGAGAGTTAGGGCGCATAATTGTTGTTCCAAGTAAGACTAAGGCGGGACCGAAATTAGTCCTACCGCGTCGATTAGTCCAGTCGACTACAGTTTTGCAGGCTGAGACGCTATACACGAGGAGAGGGTTTTCGGTACAGTCCACCGGCTCCAGTGCGACGTTGGGAGATGGTCAAATAAGGCGTGTACATGGTTCGAGCAAACAAGAGCTTCACAGTTGTGTTTTCTACGGCGACTAAGAGACTAGCAAGAGAGCGACGCACTTGAGCCCACTACAAAAGCCGAGGCAGTACTGGGTACACTCAACTTGACTCAACTGTCAACTGGCCAACCTCAGCTGTTTTGCGTGCAATGCAACAGCTAGTCGCCTTCGAAGTCGTTAATCATCACAAATATTAGTCATGTCGACTGGTCGCCTCGTGTATAATCACTCTTCATGACTGCCCTCGAAGTTGCAGAAGTAAATGTGTAGAGAGTACTCGCGAACCAGAATTTTGACGGAAAGAGATGATTCAGTCGTTCGTCTTTCTCAACCAAGCCGGAGGCGTTCGTAACCGGAAGTTTAACGATATGTCATAATACTCACGACGTCTGTCAATGAAAATGGAATCACAATTCAAATCTCATTCCAATCTCAACCCAAAATGGGAAGTCACTATATGCTACTAGGCGTGGGAGCAATATTGATTCTAAAGAGAAAAATGCACAAGACAGCGTGAGGTGACTGCTCTGGAAACTGGAAAGCAGTGCAGGGTGGTCGCGAAGTAGCATTGCCCAGTCAGCTTGCAGCTTCCTCGAGGTAACAGCTCGTCAACTAACTATGGAGGCCTGAATTCTGCCTGTACCCAGCGCTCTAAGCTGCTGTGATGTAACGGGAAAGAGAGCCGTGCGAGATATATAACTCTATTACACTATTACTCAAGTGACCTATACCGTTACTCTCCGTATTCGGCGTAATGTTACAATACTCTGAGAGGCGAAACTCAATTCCTTCTGGCAATAACCACATATAAATTGAAAAGCCTTAGTTTCAAGATTAAGAGAACAGGCAGGGTGCCAATAGTGTGCCCAAATTGGGAGATAATCACAGAGTGCAGCGGTAAGTTCGACGCCATTCGAAGAAACGTGGGTGTAGGACGTTACGGAAGCGCACGTGTACGACTGGACATAGTGGCGATAGTGCGACTCGTTACCGTCACCATACACTTAACCTACAGGTTCAAGATCAAAGAAAACTGGATTATTTGTGCGAAAAATTCTAAGACTTTATCGTGAGTCTATGAGCTATTTCATAAAAAAACTAATTCGACACATGCACTATTTGCTACGCCGCTCTATGCTAGGACTAGATAAATCGTGGTATACCATTGCCATATCTTGTTACTAATTTTTCTATTCAATGTTTGGCCCACTGGTAGTTTTTCGTCCTTTTGCTATTAACGAAGGGCTTGCGTGATCCTGTCGTTTAACAAGTTCAGATTTGACAAAGTAATCGCATTAACAACGTTTAACAAAGCCATTTGGGTAAATTGATCAAAATGTACCTAATTTGATTTCGGACGTGGATATGACCTGAAAGCGCATTTCCGTTAATTTTTCGTCTCTTTTAACCTTTTCTGTGACGAATGAAATAAAATTTGATGGATTTTAAAATAGAAATATAGCTTTTGACATCGCCAGCAAAGTTTCAGACGTTTCTTTGACATCAAAGAAGGTTCCATGAGCTGAGGTGACTTTAATGGGTGACGGGGTTGGGCTTCATAAAGAATCCAGCGTCTGGCAAAATTCTCTGGGAATGAACCGACGCGGCGCTGACGGTGGAGCTGTTGGCCACGATGACGACCTACCGCGTGGCCGGCGTGGCCTTGCACGGGAGGGACTGTAGAGTCATGGCGGTCACGGACTGAGTCCCTCCTCACTTCAAACAATTTTCTTCGTCTTCTTTCAACCTGAGAATGTTTCCATATGGATAACTGTTTTAATTATTAGTTTCATGCTTTTCATTTAAATCAAGTCTCCCAGATGTTCGGGATATTAAAAACAGTGTCGTTCATACAATTTAGTAGGCGATCAATTTGAAAGGATTCAAAGTGTATCAATATTTTTAAATATTTCTGCATTATTTGTTCAATATTTTTGCTTTCTATATACTAAATAAATCACAGATCTTTAGTTTTTTGCCATGAAAATTACTATCTTAAAACTTGAAATTAATTCGTTCATTATATTCGGCTTCAAGTTTTTTCATATTCCAAAAATGTGATATATTAGATCCCACTTCAAAATTTGTCATAGTTTTTTATTCCTTTTGCCAAGAGTTATGATGATGTTCGTCTTGACTCGCAGGGTCTACTTTGTCTCATGGCTTATACAAGGTCCCAGAAGGATTACTAGAATTTGAAACAAGAACCAACACCAGGAGCCACGGTTATAAACTAAAAAAAACTGCGTTGGAACACATCCATGCGACAACATTTCTTCTCGCTTCGAGTCACCGACATGTGGAACAGCCTCCCTGATAGCATCGTTGACGCTCAGAGTATGAACGCCTTCAAAACAGACTTGACGAAGTTATGCAGTAGCATATGTTCAGTCTTAAAATGCCTAGCAAATTACGGACCAGGCAATAAGTCCAGACGAAGCTATGCAGGAGCATATGTTCAGTCTTAAAATGCCTAGCAAATTACGGACCAGGCAATAAGTCCAGCATCTATCTCAATCAGTTATGGAAAGATCGGGTTCCAAAGGCCGGATCCCTTGTGAATCAAGTCACGAAAAGTTCAAGAATCGGCAATAGGCCATGGACCTATTTTTTCAATGCCGACGTTTCTATTCTATTCTAAGCTAGGCTCGTTCATTCGCTCTATATTTTGGTAGCCGAAAGGCAGCTTTGACTGAAATTTTCTACCAGACGACATCTTAATCAAAGGCAGCGTCAGGTAACTTTGCTAGTCAAATTTTTCTCGAACGTCACTTAGTTACCTCGTACGTAATTTTTCTCGAACGTCACTAAAAAATCACATAACCGCTATCAATACGCAACCACAGAAAGTTTAACCCAGCCCGTACACGCAGGACGTTACAACGTCGCCCCAAAGAGTATTATGTCACATTTTGTAGTGAAGAGCATCTCGTCGAGTCTTAAGCTTTAAAGCGAAGTCGGTGCCCCAGATGAAGAACAATCTCAAAATTTATACGGTTATATCGGCCTCAATAAATTGTTGAACTAGAAACATAGAAAAATCAATACATCGATGTAGATATGTGATGACACCAGTCCAGGTGAACTGATAAAGTGACCAAATTTTAAAGATAACTTGATTGAGATTTATGCCGACGTAGAATCAAGCATTTTGCTACGATAAATTTTGGATACATTTCGTCAGCAACATCAAAAACTGTGTTTTTATTGTTAGCCTTCATTGTCACTGCTTGTGCTGGATTATTACAGCGTGTAAACGAGGGTTGGTGTGCTAAAATTGTAGCAGGAATCGTCCTGCAAAAATACTGCCAAGATCCAATTGACACGACAATATTAGGATTCATGCTGACTGACTCATTATAACTAGTTTTGCACTTTTAATTTTTTATATCTAATACAAATTTACTAAACATTTTAATGTATAATTTAAATTCATTTACGTCAAGTCACTCGAGCACTCGAGTCTCAAGTTCGTATAACATAGGCTGCAATGTTACGGCTACTGCTCCTACGGGTGCGACGGTTCAGTACGGTCATGCGCTGCAATATTAAGGCCACAGCGCGACGGTTCAGTACGGTCATGC